>NC_045439.1:46135594-46185878 GCF_002776525.5 Piliocolobus tephrosceles | reverse complement strand
GAAGGAAGGAAGGAAGGAAGGAAGGAAGGAAGGAAGGAAGGAAGGAAAATAAATAGAGGTATAGGATATCCTATCTAGAATTATGGAGGTTACCATCAAAAGAACTAAAAACAATTTTAAATGAATTATCTCTAGAGAATGAAACTGAGTAAGCTTTTCAATACTATTTTATTTGTTACCATGTGCTTTGTATTATTTGTTACTGAGTAAGCTCTTCTATACTGAGTAAGCTCTTCCATACTATTTTATTTCTTACCATGTGCTTTGTATTATTTTGATGACATTTTAATTCTAATTTAAGCTTAATATAGGTATTTAAAAAGTCCTAGGTTCTCCTTGGGACCAGCACTTTAAAAGATAAGCAACACTCATGACCAGCGTCACCAACGTTGGAGCAACAGTGAAATCTAAGCACGTGATCTTCAAGAGGAAAGCAACTCAGTCAGTGAGCCTGGAGGTGGTGAACACAGTCAGTGGTAAATACACAACATTCCTTGGTTGGGAGATTCTGAGAGGAATTCTGCGCTATTCTTCAGAGCCCAGTAGGACTGAGCCTCTGATGCCCACAGTGGCAACTGCTCATCAAAGCTCCCTCTTTTGGGTTTTCTTCCTTCTCTGTCTCATTTCTCCTTTTCCTCACATGTGCTTCCTGTCATCACCTCTCCAATCAATCATCTTCAGACAAGCACTTTTCTCAGCATCCATTTTTGGGGAAAATGTACCAAACAATGACACCATGGAAAGGAGGCTGCCCATAAGAGGCTGTAATTAGAGGGAGCAGGGAGGAGTTAAGATAGCAAGGTCAAGTTCAGTTTATTGGTTTATTTCTATAGTTAAGATAGGAAGGTCAAGTTCAGTTTACTTCTATAGCTGCTGTAACAAATTATGACAAACTTGGTAGCTTAGCTTAAAACAACTGAATTTATCTTCTCACAGTTCTAGAAACCAGAAGTCTGAAATCAAGGTGTCATCCGGACTGCAGTTCCTCTGAAGGCTCTAGGGAAGAAGGCTTCTTTGCCTCTTCCTAGCTCCCAGCAGGCCTTGGCTTCTGGCTGCATCACTCTAATCCCTGCCTCCATCTTGACATTGCCTTTTTCTCTGTGTGCCCTCTCCTCTTCTTATAGGAAGCTAGTCATTGGATTTAGGGCCCTCCCTAATTCACTATGACTTCATCTTAACTAATTACTTCCGCAAAGACCCTATCTCCAAATAAGGTCACATTCTGAGTTTCCAGGTAGATATGAATTTTAGGGGAGACTAATGAACCCACTATAAGAGGGAACATGGGAAAAGATAGGGGAGTACCTAGACTTCCATGCCTTTCCATCCAACAATCTCTTTCAAGAGAACAAACCCAATTAGAAGCAAGAGGGCAAACGAGATTGGGATATGCAATATGCAGGTCCAGCATCCTGGGGTCCAGAGAAAGATGAAGGTGACCTGGAGACAGGAGGGAAGCAATGGGGAGTAACCTACCTCTTTTTCAAAGGCTTTATTTCTCCTGTGATTTAAAAAAAAAAAAAAAAAGATGTTGGCAGGGCATGGTGGCTCATGCCTGCAATCCCAGCACTTTAGGAAGCCAAGGCAGGTGTATCACCTAAGGTCGGGAGTTCGAGACCAGCCTGACCAACATGAAGAAACCCCATCTCTACCAAAAATACAAAAGTAGCCAGGAATGGTGGTGCATGCCTTTAATACCAGCTACTCAGGGGTCTGAGGCAGGAGAATTGCTTGAACCCGGGAGGTGCAGGTTGCAGTGAGCCGAGATCGTGCCATTGCACTCCAGCCTGGGCAACAAGAGCGAAAATCCATCTCAAAAAAAAAAAAAAAAAAGATGTACTGACATCCCCTAAGGGCCCATGAGATTCTGCATCTTCCTGGGGTAGCACTACCTGCCCACAATAGGAAGGATGCTTATATGGCAGGGTGGGAGGGAGGGGCAACAACTGCCCTGGCATCTGAGGTCAGACTGGGTTTGCCTACCATGTGGAACCCTGACCCTGTCCAAGATGGAGCATTCTGCTTTCCACTTCCTGTCCCTGCTCTGGTTTCTCCTTGTTTCCTTGTGCATGTCTGGATTGGCACACCCCAATCTATTTGGAAGACTCAATTCACTTACACATGATGTCCTGGTCATGAAGTCCCCTTTGGTTTATGCTTTCAATGTTTTCTGCCCATACCACCCAATTCCCTAGGCCCAGGTTCTTAGCTGCACTTTCTTATTTTGCCTAACTCTTGAATTCTTACAGCAGATAGATGTTTTCAATTTACAAGTGATGAACGTAAACCTCTCTTTTAACATAATAATCATGGATCCATTAAGAGCTACTATTTATTGGGTACCTAGTGTCTGCTAAGGGCTATGCTAAGTTTTCTTTATAATATTGCTTTATTCATGCATCAACATGATCTAACTTAATCCTCTCTACACTTGAAAAAGTAGGCATTATCAATACAGATAAAGAAGGTGAGATGAAGCTATTTGCTCCAGGTCACATAGCTTGTTTAGTGGCAGAGCCAGAATTCAAACTCACTGGTGACAGACTAAAGATGTGCCTCTCACATTTCTTCCCATGAAACTCTGCCTGGCCCGGCAGCGAGGACAGCTCCAGCCTTTGATTTATGTGTTGTCCTCAACATGGCAAGGACATTAGTCAGGTAAAGAACAAGCAAATACCAAATGTTTGGCTGTTTGAATGTAAAATGGGGTTTACATTAGAAGCACGGAAACCAAGTGCAAATCAAATGTGATTATGAAGCAACAACTGATTTTTTTTTGAAATGTCCCTTCTTTGAAATGTTACCTGGATAGATGAGATGTTTGATTTAATCAGTGTTTAATCACAAAGTATTTACTGAATTCTCTTTTTTAAAAGAATTGCCTTTAAATACTGTGATCCCTTTCACTTAAATTTTAATTTTAAAACCATTTTTAAGTGTATGGTTCAGTAGTGGCATGTATTTATTTTTTTATTCAGTAAATATTTATTGGCATTTTCCAGATTTGTGGCACTGGAGAAAGTACTATAAGGGACAAAAAACATTATAAGACAGTCTTCTCATTCAGGCAGTTCTCAATGACTTTGTAATAATTGTTTAATTTTGAAAGTGTGCTTAACTTTTTGTAAGCAACTAAAAATTATTCAGCAACGTGTTTGAGTAAATGAGGTGAGAATCCAAGCTGGATATTACCATTTTCTATCAAAGATGAGACATAACCCCCAAGTTATGAGATTGAGTTCCTTGACTAGTTCTGAATATAATTTTAAAGGTGAAAGTCTTAACATTCTCAGTGATTCCCATAGTCATAGAGGCCTGAAGAGAACGTCTTTATGAGAACCAGGCATTTTCTATAGCTTAAATAAGATTTCACACACATATATAACCATATTTTTAACAACAATGATTGATAAAATAAACAATAATCTTAAAGCACTATTGACTTTATAACAGCCTTTTGTTCATTAACAACACCCAAAGTTCAATTACCATTGCTATGATCTGAATTGTGTCCCTACAAAATTCATTTGTTGAAGACCTAACCCCATTATGATGATATTTGTAGTTGTAGCCTTTGGGAGATAATTAGGTCGTTAGAGGGGATTAGTACCTGCTATGGTTTGAATGTGTCCCCTAAAGTTCATATGTTGGAAACTTAATTCCCAACGCAGCGGCATTGAGAGGTGAGATCTTTAAGAGCTGCTCAAATCATGTGTGCTCTGCCCTCATGAATGGATTAATGTCATTATCAAGGGAATGGCTTTGCTATTGAGAAAGTAGGTTTGTTATAAAACCCTTCTCTTGCTCTCTCATGCTCTCTTGCCCTTCCATCTTCCGCCATGGGATGATGTAGCCCAAAGGCCCTCACCAGATGCTGGTGCCATGCTCTTGGACTTCTCAGCCTCAAAAACTATAAGAAATGAATTTCTTTTCTTTATAAATTACCCAGCCTATGGTATTCTGTTATAGCAATACAAAACAGACTAAGACAGTGCCCTTATTTAAAAAATAAAACTAAAAATAAATTTTAAAAAAGCTACTCATCCACCCAGGAAGAAGGCCCTCACCAGGAACTCGACTATACTGGCACCAAGATCTTGGATTCCAGCCTCCAGAACAGTGAGAAATGAATGCCTGTTCTTTAAGTCACCTAGTCTATGGTATTTTATCATGGCATCCTGAGCTGACTGAGACAACCACCAAGAGTGACTATCACGAAGCAATGAGTAAGGGCAAGCCTCATTTTAGGACACTGTAAAGGATCCTCATACAGCTTCAAATTACGGAATGTCAGACATAGACTGGACCATGGTGGTCATATGAGCCAGCAATTTCCAAGCTCAGGGTGCCATAAGCCTTTGTGCAAACTTTTTCTTTTTGCTTTTAGATGCAGGGGATTTGTTACATGGGTATATTGAGTAGTGGTGGGGGTTGGGCTTCTACTGTACCCATCACCCAAATGTTGAACATTGTACCCAAAAGGTAATTTTTGAGCCCTCATCCCCCTCCTTCCCTCCCTCCTTTTGGACTCCCAAGTGTCTATTATTTCCATCTTTATGTCCATGTGAACCCATTGTTTTGCACCCACTTATAAATGAGAACATGCAGTATTTGATTTTCTGAGTTAGTTCACTACAAATGTTTAAAATGTCTCTTGGGGACAGGCGTGGTGGCTCATGCTTATAATCCCAGCACTTTGGGATGCCGAGGTGGGCGAATCACGAGGTCAGGAGTTCAAGGCCAGCCTGGCCAACACAGTGAAACCCTGTCTTTACTTAAGAAAAAAAAATTAGCTGGGCAGAGTGGCATAGTGGCAGGTGCCTGTAATCCCAGCAATTCAGGAGGCTGAGGCAGGAGAACTGCTTGAACCCAGGAGGTGGAGGTTGCAGTGAGCCGAGATCATGCCACTGCACTCCAGCCTGGGTGACAGAGCTAGACTCTGTCTCGGAAAAAAATAAATTAATTAAATAAAATACCTCTTGGTCACCAGGACGTACAGCTTGGTGAGTAAAGCACATATTGCATTCCAGCTTCCACTTGCCCTCTTGGCCACCAACTACCCACCCATACCTATCAGCCTTGCCCCAACTTTGCCTGATGATACAAATTACCTGGGGCCCTGGTGTAAAACAAAGATTTGCTGATCACTCCCCTGAAGATTTTGATTCAGTGGCTCTGAACTGTGACTTTGGGATTCTGTACTTATCATGATAACCTTCATGATTTAATAACCAGACAAAATGAAAAACATTGATTTAGACCCAGCGCTCATTTTACAGATGAAGTCAAGGGGGATAAAGTGACTTTCCAAGTCCCATAATGAGTCAGTGAACATCACTGGAATAAATGTATAGAAGTCCTAAGTGATCACATTTAATAGGCCAAGAGTCCTTTCTCTCTCTCTCTCTGTGTGTGTGTGTGTGTGTGTGTTTGTCTGTGTGCATTCGATATCGCCTGGGTTGAGTTAGAGAAGCAGAGGCACTATGAATGATATGGAAGGAGGCATTGCACATAGGAATTAAACCACATGCAATTGTGGGAGTAAGAGGAGGAATCTAGCGTTAACACAAAGTCCAAGTAAATGCCACACCGCTGTCTCTGCATCTTGTGTTGGGGCAGCAGTTGGAAATGAAAGTTGAACGTGGAAAAAGGCAAACTGGAGCCCACCTGGACAACTGGAACCCATGAGGACAAACTGGAACCTATCTTTGTCTCTCAATACTTCCAACCTTAATGCTGAATTGCCCTGCAGAAGCAGCTGGTGCCGGTTGCCAGGGATTGGCCCTGATACATGGCCCAGGACTTGGAGAGGCTGAAGGAAGAGCTCCAGGAACTCTGGGTTGCAGTGCTATGCCCCTGTGTGAGGTAAGCTAGAAGAGCAGTGACAGCATGCACAGTGCCACAGTGTGTGGCACCCACACCAACCTTCAGAGTCTCAACATGGACACTCCATCACTTCCACAAACTTCTCTTGTGACCATCCCTATCCCAGGAACAAGCAGAGAAAGAAATCCTTAGAAAGGCAGTTCCAGCCTGGCTAAATCAACACAGTACAAAACCACCACGTGTTCTTGCATAGCTTTTACTGGATTGAAAGTGCCAAGAAAGTTCTGTTAATTGTTACAATTCTACACAACATCTAGTAGGATACTTTGCATATAGTAGGTATTCCGTAAATCTGTTCCATTTGAATGAAATAACCTAAATATTAGTCTTGTTGGTTTGCAGTCACACATGAGTAGGCAAGCCAAACACAGCTGTGCAGCCATCAGAGAGCAGAAGTGATCTCTAATGACTGCAGCCCACTCCTCACCCCCTTAATTGCTTCTCCACTGTGGCTCCTAAACTGCCAAGTGCACCATGCATTTAATATCCTTCCACACTTAAGATTGCTCATGATCTGAAATCGTGTCAAGAAGATTTGAACAAAAGTGGGAAATTAAGATCCACAGTAAAATCCCTAGAAGCTGGGAGTGGAAAAAATGATAGAAAATAACCTGCCACAGTCCTAGCCAAGAGGGCAGTTATTATAACTGGAGAGGAGGGAGCGAGGCAATTCAGCCCAGGTGAAGAGGCTGCCAGCAGCCCCCATATCCACAGCACCAGAGATTTTTTCCAAATCCCACTTCAAATCTCATAATCCCTCCATCCTTAACTGCTGAGGATGAAGTCATCCTTTCCTTCATTTCAGACAGAGGCTCACCACTTCTGCTTTAGGGCACTGCTGTGGTCTAGCAAGCCTGTGGCTTTCAGGCTGGCTTAGAAAATCCAATCGCACATGGAAAAACACAATATAAAACATTATGGTCTTTTTTCCTCCTTTATAAACAGATGTCATTAACTTTGGATCAAGCAAGGGCATAACTGTTCTAGATCACTGAAGGAATTGCAGAGCACTTTTCAATATTGTCAAAGGGATGGACTTTCCTGTTGCAGAGAGGTTGTAACTACGGTATCATTGGAAGGCTGAGAAGTATCTATTTTCAGAGATTTTCACCCTAAAAAACCCACAGAAAATGAAACAGAAAGTATAATCAGAGTAATACGTAGACATGCTCACATCTGCGTATTGCTGATACCTGCCTGAGTTATCTAAAATTCTCTGGTTCCACTCACAGGATTTTCAAGAAATAGGAGGTTTTTCTTTTCTATGATTCCTCTTCATTCTGTCTTGTGTCTGTCTGTCTCGTTATATCTATCTAAGTATTTATCTTTCTGTATCTATGTGATGATCCAGTCTTCTGGAAGCCCTGGTTAATATAGAGGTAGTAAGTCATTCACTCATTCATCAGACATTTTATGAGCAACCACTGTTTGGCAGGGACTGTGCTAAGTGCTGAGTATACAAGGGTAAATAAGTTGCAATTCCTGTCCTTGGATCTTACTGGTCTGTTGGTGGGAACAGCCTTTTAAACAGGTAAACTGCAAGATGCTAAGATCTAAGACAGCATTGAGTGCTCCGTGAGCAGAGGAGGGAGCAACTCACTGCACTGAGATAACATTTTCCAGTTGTCTCAGAGAATCACCGTCATGCACACATTTCCTGGGCCATAAAATATCCTTACAGATAATTTTGAGTTAGTTTTTGAGGGTTGAGCTAGTTCAGTGGAATGAGGGGTTGTCTTTCTCTGCCAAGGCCTAGTCTTATGTCAGGGAAAGAGGGGTGGGTAGAGAAAAACACAGCAACAGGCAGGAGGGGAGGAGGGCCCTTGTCTCTTTGTCTGCCAGGGGACTAGCACATTTAAATTCCTTGGTGCTGTTAGTGAATCATTAGGTTGTTACAAATTTTGTATGTATGTGTTTGTCTCCCCTTCTGAAACTCCCTCCTTACCCTCTCTTCTGTCTCCGACTTCTTTTTAAAATGGTCAGCAGTAATCACAAAGTCAAGGGAGAGTCTTGGTTTTTGTCCTTTTGGTGGATTGACCCAATCACATTGTGAGTCTGAGTCATTAGGAAATCTACATTCCAAGGTCTATAAAATCCCATCCATGCCTCAGCAGGGAGAGGAGAATGCAGAGCTGCCAAACTTCACACTCTCCCAATCCTTGCTGAGTCTAAATTTGGACCCAAATGCAAAGAACTGGGGTTCTGTATTCATTTATAACTGGCAAAAGGCAACTGCCTAGTTTGTGAAAAAGGACTTCATGGCCATCAAAAGCTGTTACGGTGTCACGTGGTGATGAGTTTAATGTAAATGAATCTGGAACATCTGGATCAAATTTCCTCTCAAACAAACAGGGTTATGAAAACTAGTGGGCAAAAATATCTTCTGGCCAAAGGCATTCTGGGTTATTCCTGAACCCCAACTGTCTACAGCAGTGATTTAAGAAGGGGCCCAGCAGCTGCTCTGCTGCTTCTCCCTGCATCTGGGTCTATGGCAAATGAACCTGGAGCAAAATGGGCTGACCATGTAACCATCATTGTTGGAATTGAAAAACTGGAGAAACGTATTCATTTAACAATGGTTTATTAAGCACCTACTATGAGCCAACTATTATGCTATGATCTGGGGATATTACAGGAAACAAGCCAGACCCAGACCCTGCTCTCTGGGAACTTATAGTTTAGAGACAACTTAGAGGCACACATTAAACAAGTCAGCATAGAATCCACATAATCGGGAATTCTTGGAATTGTTCAGACACACATGAGACAGCATAGAATATGATGGTTGGTGTAGGTGCCGTGGGAGCTCAAAGCAGCCCACGTGAGTCACACTGTGGGTGGGTGTACTGAGGAAGTGGCCTTTGTGCTGAAAGCTTAAGAATGTCTGTTTAACCAGCATATTTCTCATCAGCCATCTCAATGCCTTGTACCTGGCAGGGCCTTAAGAAATGTGTGTTAAGTGAATGACTTCTCCAAACAATGTAGAGAGTTAGGTAAGGAGAGAGCGGGACAGTAGAAGAGGTAAAGGGCCCATGCCCAAAGTCAGGGTTAAGAGTTTCTAAATTGCTGGATCATATGATTATCATGGTCCAGTCTATGTGTGTCATTCTATAATTTGAAGCTGTATGAAGACCCCTTACAATATCCTAAAATGAGGCTTGCCCCTACCCATTGCTTCATGATAGTTGCTCTTGGTGGTTGTCTATCAGCTCGGGATGCTATGATAAAATACCATAGACTAGGTGACTTAAACAACAGACATTTATTTCTCACAGTTCTGGAGACCGGAATCCAAGATCTTGGTGCCAGTATAGTCAGGTACCTGGTGAGGACCCTCTTCCTGGGGGGTAGTTTTATCCAGCCTCCTCCCCACCTCACCCTTCTCCATCTGACCCCTCTTTATCACCTGGTAGTGAGCTTTGTCTTCTATCTCATGTCCTGATAAGTCATTGCAATGAGAACCCAAGGTCTCTAGGGTTTAATAGATCGCTTCCTAGAATTCCTGCTTTCAATGCATTTTTGGCCTGTGCAGATTCATTACTTTCTTTTTGTCCAGCACATCATTTAAAAATCATTGTTTAAATCATATATTTTATACTTTATCAGAAGAGGTTTTCAGATGATCTAGTTGAGCATATTTCTGGAAGGAGAAAGGAAGGCATTTATATCTTCTCCACATTACTAGGTGAAAAGCTGAGGAGGGACTATTAATCTCTGTGCCAATTAAAGATTGATTGCATTAATCTTATTAACCCTTGTTTCTTATTTTCCCTGGCCATTATCCACAGACCCTAGCACAGTGATTAAACAATTAGATGCTGTGGTGGTTCATTGCATCTGTCAGTTTTGCTAGGCTGTGGTGCCAAGTTCTTTGCTCCAACAGTCTAGATGTCGTTGTGAAGGTCTTTTCTTTAGATGTGCTGAACATTTACAACCAGTAGACTTTAAGTAAAGGAGAGTACTCTTCATGTAGGTGGGTCTGGGTCACATCCAACTGACCAAAGGCCTTAGAGCAAAGACTGAGGCTTCCCAAAGAAGGAATCCTGCCTTAAGATTGCATCAGAGAAACCCTGCCTAAGTTTCCAGAATGCTAGCCTGCGCTGTGGATTTCAGACTCAAGACTGCAACATCAACTCTTACCTAAATTTCTGGTCTGCCAGCCAGCCCTATAACCTTCAGATTTGCCACCCACAGTTATGACTCAATTTCTTAAAATAAATCTCTCTCTCACCCTCTCCACATATAAAAATATCCAATTGGTCTGTTTCCTTAGAAAACCCTAATACAGATGCTCAATAAATATTTATATTTATTCGTTAAATAAAATACGTATGAACAATAGGGATTTGATAAGTGCTTGTTATTTAATTGTGTGACTTTTTGAAGCCTCTGTCCTGAGGTCTGCCTCCCTTTCAGGACTTGCCATTTTTTGATAGAAGAGCACGACCCTGCTTTAGCTATGTTCCACTTCCTATGTTGCAATACAGCATTGGCAGATATTAAGAAGTACGTGCCAAAGCTTTCTAAATATCTGCCAAAGAATGGGTCCCATTCTTCAACCTGTATTCAATTTTGTGTAATATAGAATACCCTTGTGCCAGTCGCAAAATTGAGACTGCTGCTTAGAACTGGTATGGGTTTTAAGACGCATCCAGGAGAACCACAAGGGCTTCTGGGATTCCACAGTCTACTCTGCCCAAGGTTGCAGCATAAAAATTACTAGCAAATTTTATACGATCTGCTGGCTAATAAAATGTGTTGCTTGGGGTTTGCAGCATTTCTGGGGCATTTCTCTCTACGTTTATTTTGTTATTCAGATCCTAGACGCCTTTTACTGTCGGGCTGGTGAAAAGCCTGGGGATAAAATAAAATTAAAAATTGGGGCCGGGCGCTGTGGCTCATGCCTGTAATCCCAGCACTTTGGGAGGCCGAGGAGGGCAGATCACCTAAGGTCGGGAGTTCAAGACCAGCCTGGCCAACATGGTGAAATTCTGTCTCTACTGAAAATACAAAATTAGCTGGGTGTGGTGGTGCACGCCTGTAATCCCAGCTACTTGGGAGGCTGAGGCACAAGAATTGCTTGAACCAGGGCAGGGTTGGGGGGTTGCAGTGAACTGAGATTGGGCCACTACACTCCAGCCTGGGTGATGAGCAAGACTCTGTCTCAAAAAACAAACAAACAAAAAATTTAAAAACCAGAAAATTCAAAGGCTGCAAAGAAATGAGAAGCAGTGGTGGACAGAAAGATGGAGATGTTTGCAGAACTTCTGAAGGATGGGGAGCACAGCAAATTTCACCTCTACTTTTCCAAGCTTACATTTCACACTTACTTCACTCCCCTGGCAACCCCTTTGCAAGTTTCTAGGCTTAAGAGAAGCTGGGCTGCCGAAGGGCTGGTTCTTGAGATGTTGTCATATGGATGGTTTTGACTCGGCTTGAACATAAGAGAAAGAGCTTTCAGTTACGTTGTGTAGCTTGGTGTACAAAAGTAAGGTAATTTTTAAAAAGTATAGTTAATCTAATATGGCTGTTTCTTTATGAGAAAAACTTGGAGCCAGGTTAGGGAACAAAGTTATTCTGGCATTTAAAAATATAAAACTGCTGCATACTGCGGAGTATTATGGTCAGGGCTGTGTCTTTCTGGAACTCTTTCTGGAACCCTTGATCTATACCTTAATCTGGAGGTAGCTAGATCGGCATATACATCTGTAAAAATTCATCAAGCTCTACATTTTAGATTTGCACCCTTTACTAAAAGTGAGCTGTTTCCATTTTTAAGAGAGAGAGACAGACTGGACGTGGTGGCTCATGTCTGTAATCCCAATGCTTTGGGAGATCAAGGCATGAAGATCACTTGAGCCAGGAGTTCGAGACCAGCCTGGACAAGATGGTGAGTCTCTCCCATCTCTACAAAAGATTTAAAAAATTAGCTTGGTTTGGTGGCACATGCCTGTAGTCCCAGCTACAGGGGAGGCTGAGGCAGGAGGATCACTTGGGGCCCAGGAGGTTGAGGCTGCAGTGAGCCATGTTCATGCCACTACACTCCAGCCTAGGTGACGGAGCAAGACCCTGTCTCAAAAACTAAATAAATAAAATAAAAAATAAAAGAGAAACAAAAAAAGGAACTCATAGTGTAGAGGGCAGATTAGTGCTGAGTTCCTCTTCTGAGTCTCCACTTGCTCTTAGAGGAGCAGCTCTGTGTCTCCTTTGTCCAGCCTCCTCTACTTCCTGTTTCCACATCTTCCCAGCCTCTCCATATGATCACCTCAGTCTCAACAGGAACATCACCAACTTCTCCCTCCTCACTAGCTAATGGGAATGCCACCAGAACCTTCCTGATGTGTACCAGAAGCAGTTGGGGCCACGCCAGGGAGGAAGGTTATTCTGGCATTTGAAAGAATGAAAACATTGTCCTGTGATACACAGATGTGCACTCAGCATCCACAGGGCTGGCTCAGATGTCAGCCAGGATCTTTGACAAGCAACTTCTGCTCTTTGAAAACCCCCCTTCTACTTTTTAAAAGAACTCCCGTTCTTTTAAACTTCTATCAGGCTAGAACAGATATTCTAAATCTCATGCAAAGGCAAATACAGGGCCTGTCTTGGAAACATATGAAGATTGAGTTTTGATTTTATCTTCTATTTATTTCTCTGGCAGAGCTGATGTTATGTTCATGGCCAATAGACATGAATGTGGAACTACTCGGACCTGGTGCGTTTCATTCCCCAGCACGCTTACCTTGACTTCTCTTTCATTTATATCCTCTAGTTCAGCTAAATTCATAGAAGCATTATCTACTGGAAAATGAAGTTAAAACAAGCTGGGTTCTCTCCAAAAAAAGCAAAACTTGAAATGTTTCTTAAAGGGAGGGAAAATACATCTGCCTACTCATCACAATCTTCTTCCCATGCTGTCGGCCTTTCTTCCTCTCTCCCTCTCTCTGTCTCTCTCTCGTCACTTTCAACCCCATACCCTCTTCAACACTGTGTGGTGCAGGTAAGCTTCTGGGAAGAAAGCAAACAAGAAACAGGAAGCATGACTGAGCTACACCCTTTCTCACCTTATAGGTTTAATAAAACATCCTCCTTCATTGTTGGGATAAGAAGCTTTGGTAAGGAAATGAATAAACTTTGCTAAGCAAATGAACCAGATTTATGGGCACAAATGCATGCTTTTGTACATTCCACACTGGCCAGATTCACCAAAATAAAATATTCTCCTGCCCCCCCCATATTTCAAGGGAAAAAGAGCTTAAGTGGAAGCAAAGCATATACAGACAGTTTGGCAGCTTAAAAAAAAGTCTTTAAAAATTTTAGTTGAACCTTGGCTTTTGTCTCTAAGCCCTCAGGGGAAAAATGTGAGCTTGTTTCCTCATTGAAAAAATATCAGGGCATTTGACAGGCTGAATTCTTTGATCCTCAAATGTTTCGGTGATTTCTCCAGTGCTCCCCCGACGCTCTGTCCCTCTTCACCCCCTACCTAACTGAGGCTTTGTAACCCGATGCTCTATAAAGAGCTTTTCCACAGGAGCATCAAGAGATGTCCTTGCTCAATATTAAACCTGTCCCCCGACTGCCCTCCTTCCAAACACAGTCCCCTCCTGAGGCTTCCACCGCAAGGCTTGGCTGGCAGGAGAAACTGGCCCAGCTGTTTTGAATTAGGGGCAATGGGAGGCTTCCTTGTAATATATGACTTAATCAGTGTCCCTGAAGTAAACAGTCCAAGCTGTGGCTGGAAATGACCCGACATTGGACTTCATCAACCTTCTTTGACTCTGAAGCTGAGAATGAATTTGGATCTCTATATATAGGTGTGTTATAGGGTCTCATTAGCAGATAGATAGCTGTCCTTGGACCTCTGGAGGAGTGAAGTATGTCACGTGGTAGTTGTGTATTATTAGGGTTACCAGATAAAATACGATGCCCAGTTAAATTTGAGTTTCATATAAATAACAAGTAATCTTTTAGTATAAATGTTCCAAATATAGAATGGCAACCATGTTGTAATTGATACTTCAGAAGTGAAAAAGCCACTCTGTTATTTGTGTTACCTCCTTCCCACTGAGGCAAGGGGGGTCAGCTCCTGTAAGGCTCCATCTGTAAGCCTTGAGTCATTTCTGTTTCTATTGGTTCATGATTTCTCTGTAATACCAGTCTTCTGTCACTTTGACGAGGTAAGGAGTTAGTTAGCCTCATGAGTAAGCAGGGTGACAGCTGTCAACATGTACCACCCCATAAGCCAGAGGCTGAATGCTTAAAATGTAGTCATTATATAGATCAGTTCCTTTGTATCTTAGAGTTTTGTTAACTACTAGTTATATTACTCATCGTTAAATAAAACATAGAAACGTAAAAAAAATACAACATTTGAGTTGTTATAGTTTTCCCTAACTGTAATCATTAAGAGCATTGTGTCAAGTTTTTCAGCTTTATAACAAAGCTTCTTTATAAATCTTATTTCATCGTTATTGTTTAAGGCCTGCATGGAAAATGATTCATGAGAAATGAGGTGGAGATGGCAGAGCTGCTTTGGTATAATATGAGAAAGGAGTCAGAAGGCTCAAGGAGGTTGCAATGCTCAAATGAATTTACATGTAAGACTAGAGAACCTGTCACCTGACTACGTTCCTTGGGAGGCCTCTGGTATATTCTTTTCACTAAAGGACTAAGGAATGCATTGGCGCAGGGTCTCAATATCTTCAAGCTCAGTGGTTCATGGGAGACGCTACCACAGTACTGGAGAAGCCCTGGGAAGGCAGACAGTCCCAGGGCCTCACCATCCCTGCTTTCTCCCAAACCAAATGGCTCCTACAACAAATTCCAATTCCTACCAAATGTACCACACTCCTGAAATGGTTGTGAGAGGTGAAGGCTCCTGATCGCCTTCATCCAAGGACATCTTCTCTGTCAGGGAGCAGAGTCTTCCTAGCAGATGTACACCCAAGAGGGCAACTTTTTTGATCACGTAGGCCAGAGCTATAGCTATTGGACAAAATGGGAGGAAAAAACAACAGTAGAAGCTTATTAGATTGGACAAAGGAAAGGAAGCCCCAAATCATCCCTCATGCTAGTTAGGAAAGACAAGGCATTTAGGATTAAAGAGATTTCTCAAGAAACACAACAGGAAATGAGGTGAGGCCTTACAAACAGTGACCAGAAGGATACACCGGGACAATGAAAAACCAGACAAGATTTGCAAGAGCCAATGAGAAGAAGACCAAGACAAGAATCATGGCACTGAACATAAAGGACAATGAAGAGCTTAGCTAGGAAGCACCAACTCCGCAGAGGAGGATATAGTAAGAAACGACGAGAGGAAAATTGTTAGCATGGTGCATAAGGCAGCCTAGTCTGCTCACTTAGAAAGTCATAAGGAAAGAGTAGATATATTCACATCATCAACACGGGAGGCAAAAGCAGAGCTAGATAAAAATTAACATGAAGATAAGAGAAAAGGGGGAAAGGAAAGGATTAAAAGAAAAAAGAAGAAAACGAAACAGGCAAAGATACAGAATTTAAAGTTTAATTTTTATTTATTCCTGTTCTCACATTTTATTGTATTTCCCTGGCAGACAGCCCACGTTCTGGTAAGTCTCGGGGAAGGGGAGGGGTTGGCAGAATAATGTCACTGCTGGGATTTGAATCTTATTACTTGGTGCCGTTAGTGTTGGGCAGACATTTATAAAAATTACATGCTGTGGTGGCAGTTCATTTTTTTAAAAAAAATGAATCTGGAGCTGAAAATTTAGGACAAAGGTGAGGGTTTCAGATTAGTTTAAAAGAAATGAAAGAAAATGGGACAAAGGCGTTGAGAAGGTGGGGAGCCCGCTGGCAGCAATCGGCTCAGAGGGAGCTGGAGAGCCCACGGGTTAACAAGAATGAGAAGAGCCCAGCTGCCAGATCCCTGATGAGCCAGAGACATTTGCTTCATGGAACTTGTCTTTGGATCCTTGCTTCTCTAGGGATTTCCCATTAAATTAACATTATGGGTTACACGTGTAGACAAAATCATTGGAATTGTGTTTGGATGGTGGATATATCTATTAGCCCTGCTTTTTCTTCTCTCTCATCTTCATCTTCCATTTTCTTTCTTGGTTTGCTCTCATCTTCTGCTTGGGAAAATATTGACACGTCTCCTTCCCTTCATGTGCCTCCTCTCCATTCTTTTCTCTCCTTTGCTTCTCTTTGCCGTGACAGTGATGGGGGCATATTAAAGTGATGCCTGTCCGAGAACTGCTGCTGCCCACATTCTTCCTGCACAGATTCTGTAGCTGGCACTCTGCTCCCCGGGGATAAGACCTGGCTCCTCACTTAGAGAACTTCCCTAGCCCATGCATAGTGGTCTTCATAGCAGCTTCTAAGGTTCTTTGGAAGGGTGGCATCCTCCACCCAAGTCAGGGCCTCCCCTGCCTTGCCCCCGTCTCCTCGGCCTCTGGAGCATCTTCCCTTCCTCTTCCTTCCTGCTGCAGCTTTGGCAGATCATTTTCTTTTATTTTCTTTTCTTTTTTGAGATGGAGTTTTGCTCTTGTTGCCTAGGCTGGAGTGCAATGGCACGATCTCCACTCACTGCAACCTCCGCCTCCCAGGTTCAAGCGATTCTCCTGCCTCAGCTTCTCTTGTAGCTGGGATTACAGGTGCCCGCCAACATGCCCAGCTAATTTTTTGTATATTTAGTAGAGACGGGATTTCACTATGTTGGCCAGGGTAGTCTTGAACTCCTGACCTCTGGTGATCCACCCACCTCGGCCTCCCAAAGTGCTGGGATTACAGGCGTGAGCCACCACGCCTGGCCTGTCAGATCATTTTCTAAAACATTTGCCCAGTGGGAGAAAGAAGGGTTTCAGGTGCATATTTCCCTAAGTAACTTTTTGCTAAAAGGCAGCCTGGGAGAATATTTATAATCCAAATTGTCCACAGAGATTGCCATCCTGTGTGACCCTCATCACCTAAGGGTTCTCTGGGGTCTGAGATGGGGGGAGGTAGAAGGCAGCCCGCAGTGCCCCCTCCCACACACTGCCTGCTCTTTCCTTGTCTCCAAAGAGTGCTGACACCTGCCTTCTGAAAAACAGAGTCTGTAAAGTGATATTTGTCCCTTTCTAATAGCAGAAAAGTTGTCAGACTGGTTCTGAGCCTCCCAGATGCACTGCTCTTTGCTGCACAATTTGATGTGTGTTACTGTGTTTTAATCACGAAACTAGTGCATCCAGGATCATTAAAAATGATTTTCATAAGGAAATCTTTCAAAATGATTCCTGGTTGCTCAGTGTCTTACTTTACTTCTGTTATCCTTACTTGCTAGTGTGCGTTTTTGTTATTTATTTGGTGTTGTGCAGATCAGAGAGGCATTTTCACTGGCAGTATCCTCATTTGCATCTCTTTATGTTTTTAAGACAATAAATGGCATTTTACTTCAAAACTCTCTCACATGCATGGACTTAGAAAGATACAGACTAGACTCATATTTCCTGTATTAAAATATTTGCACAAAAACACTATACTTTCTGACTTGTCAAACAAGCTAATGTGTCTCCTGAGAACTGTGTGTTCAGACTTGAAGGACTCCATGAACTTTTTTGTGTGTGAATCATTTGAGCTTTGAATGGGCTTCCTCATGGGGAGATATGATTGCATAAAATATTCGACTTCTACCTGAAATGTATCATGAGGTAGTCTTTCAACAAAGACTGTTAGTTCTACAATGGATAAGCAGTGTTTAAGAAAATAAACTCTGCATGGACAAAAAGCTTTCAGTTTCTTGCATATATTCTGTCTTCTCGGGAGACCAAAGAGCTCTCATGAGCTCATGAAATTTGAACCTCAAAGATTCGTCTAATTCATCTATTTCTGTTTCCACATTTTATTCCCAGTGGCCAGTTTCACACCCGTAACATTTAAGAGACTTGGAAAACCTGGGAGATATTTTCAGCCTGTCAGGACGCCTTTTCTTCCCCGCCTTCCTTTGACTTTTAAAAAGGAGCTATTGACTCTCACTCTTAATTTTTGCACCAAGTAGCCCATCTCTTAGTCTTTTCAGATCCTGGCAGGGAATTTAAATGATAAAATCCAATTCTCCATAAGCAAAGATATTTCATAGGCTTTTAGAAGTGGAAGAGACTTGGAGGACATTCAGTCTTACCCATTTAAATGGCTTCAACCCAGGAAACGATCCAGGTAGAAGGAGAAGGAATCCCACAACATCGGGACATCTTTCACCATCGATGCCTGACATCAAAGGGACAAGAAGTGCGGGTGGGACCTAAAGGTTTGACTTTCAGTTTGGGCTTAAAATGAAGTGACAGGGTTTCCCTATAATCAATTTCTTTAACTTCTAGGTAGACTAAAGTGTCTTTCCTTTGAGACCACAGCTGAGATGAGCCCAGCACAATTTCCACTGCCTGCAGCCCACAACCTCATCTTTGGCTCCTACCATTTGGCCCAAAGTCAACTTCTCTCTAACCCCTCCCTCCTCCCTGGGAAGACTCTGTTGCCTGATCTTTATTTTCTTTTCCCACACTCCATTATACAGCATGATATCTGCCTCTGCATTTATTTATTAGGACTCAGATCTGTAATATACAATGGTACCCTTCCTGTATGATGCTGTATCTATGTAACAGAGAGAATGAGAGGCTCTGCTTGCCATGGAACTGTCATGGCCAGAGACTTGCAAAAGAGCTAACCCTCAGGAGGCCCCTCAGAGCCAAATGGCTTTCTCAAAACTTCACCCTCACGATCCAGCGGTCCAGACAGGCAGCCATAAACAGTTCCTTGTGGGGGACTGCATTTGCAACTGGCAACCTTACACCCACATGTCTGGCCCTCATTTAGTATGCTAGCTATATTTTTTAAAAATTAACATTTTGCCTAATAAGCCTCCTCTTTGTCATTGTTGCTCTCGTTCAACATGTCCAAGCAGGCTACAGAGCCGGGGTGTATTTTTCTTTAAGCAGGTAATACAGTCATATATTTCATAACTCAAAATGACATTTTAACAGTGTGCACTGAGAAGTCTCGCTCCCAGCCCTGACCCTGGGCACCCATTCCCACTCCCCTGTATGTAAGCACTTCTATAAGTTTCTCATCTATCCTTGCAGTACATCTTTTTATTTTTACTTTTCCATGTTTTTTAAATACAGTTTTTTATTTTAGAATAAAAATAAAATTTTTTATTTTAGAGCCAAGCATGGTGGCGAGTGCCTGTAGTCCCAGCTACTCGAGAGGCTGAGGCAGGAGAATGGTGCGAACCCGGGAGGCGGAGCTTGCAGTGAGCGCAGATCACGCCACTGCACTCCAGCCTGGGCAACAGAGCGAGACTCTGTCTCAAAACTAATGTAATCATTTTTAGATTTACAGAAACATTGCAAAGACAGTAGAGAAAGTTCTTGTATGCCCTCATCCCGTCTCCTCTATTGTTATTATCTTACATGGTCATTGTGCATTTGTCACAACTAAGAAGGAAGCACTAACTGGTATGTGACTATTAACTCTGCGTTTTATTCATATTTCACTAGTTTTTCCATGGATGTTCTTTCTCTGGTCTAGGACCCCATCTGACATCATGCATTGGTTGTCTTTGGCTCCTTTTTGCTGTGATAGTTGCTCACATTTTGCTTGGTTTTGATGGCCTTGACAGTCCTGAGGAGCACTGTGCTGGGTATTTTGTGGAATGTCCCTCAGTTGGGGTTTGTCTGATGTTTTTCTCATGATGAGACTGGGGTTATGGATTTGGGAAGGGAGACCACAGAGGTATATTGCTCCTCCCATCACATCATATCCAGAGATCCATGTGTCCACATGACTTATTATCCTTGATGTGAACCTTGATCACCTGGCCAACGTAGTGTCTGCCAGGTTCCTCCATCGTGAAGCTACTTCCCCCACCCTCTCTTTTCATGTTCCACTCTTTGGAAGCAAGTTTCTGAGAGCAGCTGCACTCAAGAGGGTCTACAGTGTTTCTTCATCTGTGCGTGGAAAATTGTCAGGGCCCTTAGGAGTGACAAATCTGTGCTAAGACTATTCCTCCAAGTGGTACTTTCCTAGCAGGATCTCACCTCCCCCACAGGACTCACACATTGTCAGAAGCAGTTCATGCACTTCCCAGGATACTGGGCTTTTGCTCTGCCATTTTAATTATGTTTCCTACCTAAGCCCTCTGTTGCAAAAGCAGCTTTGGCCGGTGTGAGCTCCATACCCTCTAGTCTACACTAGGACAATGCTCTCTCCGTTAAGGTTCAGTGGCTTTGCGTTGGATTTGGTTTTGATCTGAGCCCTGAAAAAGAGTGTGTGGCTATTTGCATACAATAGAGTATCCAAAGAGTGGATGGTTATTTGGATACTTGCACACAGGTTTAAAATTAAACATGTCTGCTTTTTAGTTCTAGCTCTGGAAATTTCTGTGGGGAAATAAACATCTTTTAATCTATTTCTGTGTTACCACGGACTCCTGCACTGTAGGCTTGGGAAATTCATTTTGCCTCCCAGTCTCAGAGTTCCTTCCTGCCAAGTGGAGATGACAGCGTCAGGCCCGGGCTGCATATCAGGTCCGGGCTGCATATCCTCCCAAGCACTCTGTGCTGGACTGGATGGACCCAAGCAGGCAGCTCCCGATGTTAAAGGTGGTGTGCTGTGAAGACACTGAGTGCAGAATGCCCACTCCGTCCTCTGTGAGGGGCTCACAGGCCACGCAGCAGGGAGTGCATTGTAATATGCAAAAGTGCTCCACGGTTCTGGGAGAAATAGCTCCACCCACATATGAGTAAGTGTTGTCTGCTCTGTTATTGCAGCAGTAACACCAAATTTCTTCCACTGTCAGTCAGTTTATAAAAATAAGAGAGAAAACAACCTATGCTGATGAAAGAGTATAAACATTCTTGGAAGACATACTTTTTTTTTTTTTTAGAGACAGGATCTTGCTGTGTTGTGCAGGCTGGAGTGCAGTGGCACAATCTCTTGGCTCACTGAAACCTCTGTTTTGCAGGCTCAAGCAATTCTCCAGCCGCATCTTCCCATATAGCTAGAATTACAGGTGTGCGCCACCAACACTCAACTAATTTTTTTATTTTTTGTAAAGCTGGGGTTTTACAAAAGCCTGTTGCCAAGACTGGGAAAACATAAATATAATCTCGGGAGTGGGAATGTTTTTAATGAGAAGTAAAAATATCAGGTCAACTGATATGGCTTGTAGAACTGACAAAATGAAAATTCATTTTACCGAAATCTGGCAGCCCCTTCAAGGCTCTGCTGAAGACTCACCTCTGTTAAAGCACGGTCTTTACTGTAGGCGAATCATACCATGTTAAATTCTCAGTACTCACTCATTCTTTCAACCAGTAAGCATTTATTGGCCTCCACTCTGAGCCAGGCACTGTGTTAGTTATTCATCCTAAAGAGCATGAAAAATATTGTTCTAAGTGTCAGCACTAACTTCATGACTCATTAAAATCTTTTAAATACATTTATCCAGGACCAAAATATACATCTTCAAGCCAAAGATTATATTATTCCTTGGCCACACCTTCCAGCAAGTCACCATTTCTCTAACACAAACTACCCTGGCCCCAGAGAAAGTCAGGAGAGGAAAGTATGTGTGGGATGTTGTGGGTCGATCACATTAAAAGAATGTGACAACTTGATGTGGGTTTGTGATATTTCAATTGGCTTATACCAGGCAGGGGTGACAGATAGATTTATGTGGGGCAACTGTGTCCTACTCCTTTTGCATTCCTTAATCACAAAAATGTGGCAGAAAACTAGATGTTGTAGATAGACCATGGAATTATGTGGTTTCCACAAAGCATTGCATTTGGCAGTGGTTGGGAGACAATGGTTGTTCTCTAAAGATTCTGGGTTCTCTTAAACATGAAGGCAAACATTTGGGCATTCAGTCAATCCTAACAAAGCCTTAATATTATTATATCCAGGGCTTGTCTTGTCCTATGTGCTGAGCGAGCCATTGGCTGATGATAGAAGAGGCTCCCCTACCTAAAAATATTCTACCCCTCACCCTTTTCCACTTCCCATCACCACCATTCATTCCTTGCCTTCCCTTCCCACTACCAAATCTCTCTCAGATCTCCTTGGCTGCCACCCCTAGGCTTTTCACAGTGAAAGTCCTAGTGTACAATACATCTACTGAGATGGGTAATGCCTTGGTCCACTGTCAGCCATTAACCACCTAAATTTGTTTATCAGATTAACTTAGCCACTTCGCAAGGCCCAGAGAGAATAAGAGGACAAGTGATTTATTGATTTTTGGTGGCAGAGAAGAAAAACCTAGAGCAAAAGAATCTAAATAAATTGGCAGTATAGAACAGCAGTTATTCATGTGGTTCTCAAAGTCAGACTGCTTTCCTCGCTCACTTACTCTGTCATCTCCAAGAAGTTTCTTAACTGTTTTTCCTGCATTGGTACAACAGGAATGACAATAATAAGAGTACCTGCCTCGTAAGATTGCTGTTGTGGCCAGGCGCGGTGACTCACGCCTATAATCCCAGCCTTTAGGGAGGCCGAGGCAGGGGGATCACGAGGTCAGAAGATCGAGACCATCCTGGCTAACACGGTGAAATCCCATCTCTACTAAAAACACAAAAAATTAGCCGGGCATGGTGGCGAGTGCCTGTAGTCCCAGCTACTCGAGAGGCTGAGACAGGAGAATGGTGCGAACCCGGGAGGCAGAGCTTGCAGTGAGCGGAGATGGTGGCACTGGACTCCAGCCTGGGGGACAGAATGAGACTCCGTCTCAAAAATAAATAAATGAATAAAATAGAAAGATTGCAGTTGTGAGGGTTAAATGAGAACATTTTTATGTTAATGCATGGTAATGCCTGGCATATATTAGGTTGGTGCAAAAGTGATTGCGGTTTTTGCCATTCCTTTTAAATGGAAAAAACTGTGATTATTTTTGCAGCAACCTAATAGTAAGTGCTTGATAAATACAACATCTTGAAGAGAGACCTGAGTAGCCAGATGTTAGCATGAGGGCCCTGGGGATTTTAATCACGTGCAGAGGGTAGAGAAACATTCCTGGGTAAAATATATTTGAAAACAAAGGCTCATAATCGTTTTGCTAGCAATTTGTTTCTACCCTACATGTGGCACCCACAAACTTTTCTTCTTAACATTCCCTAAATACTTTACAGGTTTCCATCAACAATCAACAAAGGGATTGCCTGCTCCAGTTTCTGCAAGGAGTATCCACTTACATTGTCCCAAAGGAAGGAGGACTCACGTTTTCTGAGTCATGGGTCAAATGTTATCAAGTTTTTCATTCATTATACAGTAGAGAAGAGGCTAGGATCATGTCCACCCTGGGTCACTACAGTAGCTTGGGTGACAAGTAACTTGGCCATTGAATCCCCAGGAGAGAAGAAATGCTTGAGTCCAGTCATTTATACAAATACAAGGACAGAAACAAGGTCAAAAGTTGAAGTATAGAAGACAGAGAGAAAAGCAATTTTTTAAGTCTAGACAGCATATTAACAGCAAGGGCTTAATGTGTTGTACTCTGTTTACAGGAGCTTTTTGCTGACAGCACACAACCTGAGCCCTCCTCTCTCCTCATAGCAAGTTCTCTTCTGCTGTGTCAATAGAAGCCACCTCTTCTCAATCCTTGGAGGATTGGCGATCAGAGCTTGTACTTGGTGTCTGCAGAACAAAGGGAAACAGGAAAGGGAAGCACATCTTTAGGAATGACAATATTGGATAGAAGGTGAATCTATCACATCAGTCTGGTAGCAGCTCACAGTTGTATTTTAGCCTCCCAAGATTTTTTTTCTAGTAGCAAATGAAAGGATAGATGAATAAGAGATCATCAAACCTTTTCTATACATATGTTGCTTTCCTAAGGAAAGCAATTTGGGAAAGAGTTTTTCTTTCCTTTTTAATCATGTTTCTAAGGTTACAAAATGTGTCAGGTACCATGGCTCATGTCACTAATCCCAGCACTTTGGGAGGCCAAGGCAGGAGGATTGTTTAAGCCCAGTAGTTCAAGACCAGCCTGGGCAATATAGTGAGATCCCATCTCTTTAAAACCATTTTTTTCATTTAAAAAATATATAAATAAAATTATAAAACGACTTTAATTAGAGTATTGGGGCAGTGGCTGGTGGGAATGTAAATGCATTTCACCTTTCTGGAAGGCAATTTGACAGTATGTAACAACAAACCATCAAAACAGGCATATCCTCAACCCAGAAGTTCCACTGGTAGGACTTTATACTATGAGGACAGTAGCATAAATATTCAGATAAGAGAACATTCTCATAGTATAATTTATAATAACTCCCCAAATGGAAATAATTGAAAGACTCCAAAATAGAGGATGTGTTATATATAATACAGTGGGTATGCCAAGCAGCCACTGAACACCTTCTTTAGAGAAGTTTTTTAATAGCATTGAAATATAAAGCAGTGTTTAAGATTCATTGAGGGTTGGTGGGCAGGTGCTAAGTGTACTGTACGATGGACTCCTGAACCTGGAGACAGATTGCAGGAAGGACTGATCTCTCAGAGTCAAAAAGGCAAGAAGGCTTTTAGCTGCCTGAATAAAATTCTGCCAAGGAGACCAAAGCTAGCTATGGAATCTGTCTGCCATTGTTCACCTGAGGCACCTGAATGAATGAGCAGATTTCTCATAATTTGTGTACTGAGCTCTGGTTACATAAGCCACTAGCCGTTTGTGTAAATGGCTGTTTTACCCTTTGCTGAATTGGAAGGAGTCTGTTTGATTAGAACAGTTTATATAACTGAAATCTGAGACCGAAGGGAAGATTTGGCGGGGACTGTTGATTGCATTGGAGGGTGGATTGGAAAGGAAACTTCTCCAGAGTGAGAGGCTCTTATTTTGAGGCACTGATGTGGAACAAATTGTCCCCAACACCCCACCTAACCACATTAACACACAGCGGGATCTAGCCCATCGATAGAAATGGGCTCTATTCCTTCTTCCAGGGGGAGAACAGATCTGTTTCTTTCCAAGGATCAAGCCAGGTTAACACACATGTGCACAGAAGCCAGTCAGAATGCAATGTCGACGGCATGGGCTCCATCAACATTCCAACACTCCCTGCTTTTTAAAGCACAAAAAACATTTTCAGGAAGGTTTTTTGAGGTGGGATTTTATTTTTGTAAGAGTGGGTGTGTTTGTTGTCTTTTTTCCTCTTTAAAAACTTTTCCCCCTTTTTTCCTTCCTGAATTTTAATGGGCTCTTAAGTAGGAGTCTGCCAGGATTTTAACATTCAACGAAAAAAGGTACAGGACCTTCCTCTCTCTGCAAAGCCAGCCTCTGGTGCATTTTCCAGGTCTTTCTCCCACACCCACTCAGCTTACACCTTAGAGGCTGTGTGGGCGCTGGCCAAAGCCTCCTGCTTCCAATGCATACGCTTCCTGTTTTGTCTTTCACCTCATTTGGACCCTGGGGTAGACTCAGTTCTCATCTTTAGAATCTGTTATTTCAGTTTTTGGTCTCAATGTCACTTAATCAGGAAAATGCTAATTCCTCAGGAGGGAGAATAAAGTCATGACTCTCTTCGTAGGTTTATGTTAAAATCTCCTAGGAGCCCCTCAGCAAGTAGCCCACTCCTTACCTTTAATTTTCCATCTGTAAAGGGAAAAACTGTAATGTGTGTTTAGTCCTCAAATGCACTAATACCTGAGAGCCATTTGGGAGCAACTTAGGTTGTGTCTCATTCTCTGAAAAGGTGTAGAGAATGTATCAGATCATTTAAATCGCATGCATCTTCATATGTACAAATCAAATGTGTTTCCATCTCTATGTATGATAGCAGTGTTTATTCACAAATGTGCACATTACAGAGAAGCTGTATGCAAACTCTGACCACTGTCCCCCAACACATACAATGGTTTTCTGTGGGATCCCCTCTCACTTCAGCTACTTGCCAATCCCTGCCCTCACCAAGAAGGCCCCCTTCTAATTCGGAACTCTGCCCTCAGGAAGAATTTTGTTGTCCAAATTTCATACCAGAGGAACCAGTCTTGTTAAAATAGTAACAAAGGTGTGAATTACTTAGTGTGGTTGATCCTGGATAGGAGAGGTGCTTATTTCTTCTACTCCAGGATGTCCTCTATTATAAGGTCCACCATCAGTTTAATATAGTAATAGCTTTGTCTTTCCTAGAGGAAGGGAAGACTACTACATTGATTATATTCATTAACAAGGAGATACATTCCAAGTTCAAGGGCAGGAAAATGGACATTATCATTTGTTTACTGTGGTTAAGAAAGCGCAGACTCTGGAACAGATTGCCTGGATCAGATCTCTCCAACACTGAATAGCTAGCTGTGTGACCTTGGGCAAGTGACAACTTCTCTGTGCCTCATTTCTTCAACCATGAAGCGAGGATAATAGTATTTATCTTACAAGGTTATTGCAAGGACTAAACAATTCAATACACACAGGGTTATTGCAAGAACTAAACAATTCAATATACAAAGTACTTAGAACAGTGCTTGGTAACTGATCAATACATTTAAGAATTGCTAATCCAGGTGAATCTGTTTTTTTTTTTTTTTGGTTGGGGGGGGTGGGGTCTCACTCTGTCACCCAGGCTGGAGTGCAATAGCACAGTCTCGGCTCACTGTAAGCTCCACCTCCCGGGTTCACGCCATTCTCCCACCTCAGCCTCCCGAGTAGCTGGGACTACAGGCGCCTGCCACCATGCTCAATTAATTTTGTTTTTGTATTTTTAGTAGAGACAGGGTTTCACCATGTTAGCCAGGATGGTCTCAGTCTCCTGACCTCATGATCAGCCAGCCTCGGCCTCCCGAAGTGCTGGGATTGCAGGTGTGAGCCACCGCGCCTGACCAAATCTTTAATTTTCTTATTCCTAAAACTTGGCAGTGTGCGAAAAATATTTTTTTCTAATTCCACACAAATCTGGTGAAATGTGGATATCTTCTCTCCCCTCCCCACGAAATACAAATCTGTTTAGACACACAAAATAAGTTCATGGGTGCGATGACATTGAAAAAACTCCCCTTCTTCCTGCTAACCACAATCATACAACATAGTCACACAACACTGCTAACACCAGAAGTGTTTCCCCACACACCAAGCAAGTAATCCTCCAGCAACAGACACCAGCTGCATGTCCTCTAATTCAATTCAACCTGACACTCTCTACCTGGACATAGCGTCAGATCCCACAGGTTGAGGGTTCAGTCCCCAAGACAGCCACCTCCCCCACTGCCCAACTTCAGATGCCAATCACAAGCCGCAGGTTGTTTCGCTTGTGCTTCTGACCCATCTGCTATAAATGGGGGTTCCCACAATCCCCTCCCCTCCGTTTGATTAATTTGTTAGAATGACTCACAGAACACAGGGAAACCAGCTTATTATAAAGGATATTTTATTTTATTTTTTTGAGACCGAGTCTTGCTCTGTTGCCCAGGCTGGAATATAGTAGAATGATCTCGGCTCATCGCAACCTATGCCTCCTGGGTTCAAACAATTCTTGTGCCTCAATCTACTGAGTAGCTGGGATTACAGGCTTGTGCCACCATGCCCAGTTAATTTTTTTATTTTTAGTAGAGACAGGGTTTCACCACATTGGCCAAGCTGCTCTCAAACTCCTGGGCTCAAGCCATCCACCCGCTTCAGCCTCCCAAAATGGTGGGATTACAGGGGTGAGCCGCCGTGTCTGGCCAGAATATTTTAAATGATACAAATGAACAGCCAGATGAAGAGATACATATGGTAAAGTCTGGAAGTGTCCCTACTACTGGAGCATCTGTCTCCTTTGAGTTGGGGAATGAATACCCAGTATGTAGAGGTGTTCTGTTCCCCTTCTTGGATGCTCCCCCTCCCACAAACCCAGTCCTTTTGGGTTTTTCTGAAAGCTTCATTACGTAGGCTTAATTGATTAAATCATTGACCATTGGTGTTCAACTTAACTTTAAGCCCTCTCCCTTCCCTTGAGATTAGGGGATGGGGCTGAAAGTCCCAACCCTCTAATCATGCCTTGGTATTCATGTGACCACACCCCAACCCAGGGGTTGCCAACCATCAGTCAACTCATTAGCACAGATAAAGGCTTTGGCAATTCCAAGGATTTTAAAAGTTATATGTGCCAGGAAACAGAGATCAAATATATATTTCATAGTATCATTGTCCACCCCTACTCTTCAAACACCGATCCCTTACATCAAAAGTATATAAAAACTCAAAAGATACTGCCATATTACCAGAAACCAATTCAATTATTAACAGTTGGTCTAGTCCATCATATGGTATGAATATGTCTCCCAGGGTGAGGCCACTCAGGTTTGCAGACTTCCATTTGATCTTTTCAGGCTCCAAAAGCCAGAGTGCCAACCTGGGCAACATAGTGAGATCTTGTCTCTACAAATAATTTAAAAATTAGCTAAGTGTAGTGGTGCACACCTGTAACCCCAGCTACTCAGGAGGCTGAGGCAGGAGGACTGCTTGAGCCCAAGAGGTTGAGGCTGCAGTGAGCCATAATCAAGCCACTGCACTCCACTCTGGGTGATAGAGTGAGACCTTGTCTCAAAAAAAGAGAAAGAAAAAGAAAAAAAGTCAGAGTGGCCTCAGCAAACATATAGTTTACATCTGATATAATTGAGCTAAGAGACAATGTCATCTCTTTCTCTGAGCCTCTCTCAAGGTATATTAATACAATATTGGATGATATGGTTTGGCTGTGTCCCCACCCAAATCTCATCTTGAATTGTAGTTCCCATAATCCTCATGTGTGGTGGGAGACACCTCCTGGGATGTAATTTAGTCATGAGGGCAGTTACCCTCTTGCTGTTCTCATAACAGTGAGTTAGTTATCACGAGATCTGGATGGTTTTATAAGGGGCTTTTCCCCCTTTTGCTTGGCACTTCTCCTTGCTGCTGCCATGCCATGTAAAGTTTCACCATGATTATAAGTTTCCTGAGGGCTCCCCAGCCATGCTGAACAGAGAGTCAATTAAACCTCTTTCCTTTATAAATTACCTAGTCTCAGGTATGTCTTTTTTAGCAGCATGAGAATGGACTAATACATTGGTTTTCCCTTATTCCATAACCCATTTACTTATTCTTTTACCCTCGGCTACTATTTCTCTTTCTCTGCATTTATACCCAAACTTTTCCACCTTTGGAAGGAACATTGTGCTGGTCTACACCACAGGCGTAATACTAGTCTAGCAAATACCTCTCCCTCAATCCATTCCTATTCAGATAAGGTAGCATTACTCAGGTGCAGAATTAGTGAGCTATTTTTACCACTAGACAGGCAATACAGCTGCATTCACTGTTAACCCCAATTTTGCCAGATGGGATGAAGGCATAACCCACCCCTATTAGGCCCTTAGACATTCTGACATAAGGTTTAAAAACATAGTTACCATTTCTTGCTTAGGAATCATCCCTGTTTCCAGTACTTGTTATTACAGCCCTGGTCCTGTGACTACTGCATTAGGTAAGTGGAGGAAATTGAGCTGATGTGGAGAAGAGAGGAAAACAAGGTATAGTCATTATACCAGTGTGCTGCTCCCTTGGTAAGAATTGCATAGTCATCCCGGCATCCCACCTTACCCACTCTTCCCCACCTCCACCAGAAAGCAGAGGAAACTCTAGGGGGGACACTCCTTTAGTCCCACTCATGTTGAGCATGAGCACACACTCATGAAGGTATGCAAACCAGCCCTTCCTGCATTTATCTCTCCCATCTTAGACAACCAACATTTTAATTGCATGTTCTGCTTCTCTGTTAAACTATAACTCTGAGAAGGATAACTCTCTGCCCATTGCTGTACAGTGTGTTCCTTGGTCTAAAGAAATGAAGGTCAGCTGTCCAAATTCACGCAATATCATCTGTTCTGGTTTTTTATAGCACTCTGAGCATTTGCTTCTTCCACTGTGTAAGCAAAGCCAAATCCAGAGTCAGTGTCTATTTCTGTCAAGACCCATTCATAGCCCCTCAGGGCCATCAGCATCAGTCTTACTTGCCAGCTATGTTCAGGGCCTTCCAAGCAGGGAATCTGCCACATAGTCATAGGCAGTCTCTGTCTCTTTTGCTGACAAACAGAACAGTTTTTACTGGCATTTTGTGTCCCAGAAGATGTTGGAGGAACATGTCTAGATTAGCTCATCTCTGCACTGCTGCACAACCTCCATATCCACTCATGTTATAGACCCAAGTGGCCCCCTTGAGCAAGCACGTGGGGATATCTACTTGATGATTCCAGATACCTGGAGGGAGTTATTCTGATGGGCATTGAGATGCCTACCTTAAGGCACACCTTAAACTTCCATAGTAATTTCCAAAGGACCTTGTTCCATATGGGCATCCCTTTAAGAGGCCAGATTTCCTTTGCCCTCCTATACCATCCGGCCTTTGGTCACTGGTTGTGAGTCAGTAGAAACCCAAACCTAGAGGCTTTTAGCACTGTTCAATATTTTCCATCATTGCTAGGAAAACAGCATGCAATTCAGCTCACCATGCTAATTTGCTTTTACCTTCTTCAGTCAGAGAGTGGCATCATTCCCAGTGGTATGTTGCCCATTCACCGTGGAACTGCCATCCACAAACCAAGAAGCTCTTAGTCAGTCAAGTGACGGAGTCCAGCAGCCCCTCACACAGTTCCAGAGTCAGTCCTAGGGGAAAAGCAGCTCCCTGCTTGTGAGAATCTTCTCGAATTCCTCAGGTAGCATGACCCTGTATAAAACTTTCCATTTTATTAGCAACTCTTCTGGGCACTGCTGTCCACATTAGAGTGATTCTCTAACACCCATGGGTGTTTCGGGTTTCAGGATCATTTTATATGCTTCAGTCATAAGGGTACCTTACATTAATGTCCCATAGCAAGGTAAATGCCCCTCAAATGGAAAATCTCTAGTTCAAAGCCCTAGTAGTTGTGTTACTGGAAAAAGGTCCCAATCCAGACCTCAAGAGATGGTTCTTGGAGCTCACGCAAGAAAGAATTCAGGCGAGTCCACAGAGTAAAGTGAAAACAAGTTTACTAAGAAAGTAAAGGAATAGGCTGGGCATGGTGGCTCATGCCTATAATCCCAGCACTTTGGGAGGCCAAGGCAGGGGGATCACGAGGTCAGGAGTTTGAGATCAGCCTGACCAACATGGTGAAACCCCATCTCTAAAAAAATACAAAAATTAGCCAGACATGGTGGCGCACACCTGTAATCTCAGCTACTCAGGAGGCTGACGCAGAAGAATCGCTTGAACCCAGGAGGCAGAGGTTGCAGTGAGCTGAGATCATGCCACTGCACTCCAGCCTGGGCAAAAGAGTGAGACTCCATCTCAAAAAAAAAAACGAAAGTAAAAGAACAAAGAATGGCTACTCCATAGGCAGAGCAGCAGCATGGCTGCTCAACTGTGTATACTTACAGCTATTTCTTGATTATATGCTAAACAAGGGATGGATTATTCATGAGTTTTCCTGGAAAGAGGTGGGCAATTCCTGGAAGTGAGGGTTCTTCCCCTTTTTAGGCTATATAGGATAACTTCCTGACATTGCCATGGCATTTGTAAATTGTTGTGGAGCTGGTGGGAGTGTCTTTTAGTATGCTAATGCATTATAATTATAATATATTAATACAGTGAGCAGCAAAGACGACCAGAGGTCACTTTCATTGCCATCTTGGTTGTGGTGGGTTTTGACTGGCTTCTTTATCACATCCTGTTTTATCACAAGGGTCTTTGTGACCTGTATCTTATGCTGACCGTCTATCTGATCCTATGACTAAGAAAGGCTAATATCCAGAACCTACAAAGAACTCAAACAAATTCACAAGAAAAAAAACAAACAACCCCATCAAAAAGTGGGCAAAGGTTATGAACAGACATTTCTCAAAAGAAGATATGCATACAGCCAACAGACACATGAAAAAATGCTCATCATCACTGGCCATCAGAGAAATGCAAATCAAAACCACAATGAGATACCATCTCACACTAGTTAGAATGGCAATCATTAAAAAGTCAGGAAACAACAGGTGCTGGAGACTTGTGGAGAAATAGGAACATTTTTACACTGTTGGTGGGATTGTAAACTAGTTCAACCATTATGGAAACCAGTATGGCGATTCCTCAAGGATCTAGAACTAGAAGTATCATATGACCCAGCCATCCCATTACTGGGTATATACCCAAAGGATTATAAATCATGCTGCTATAAAGACACATGCACACATATGTTCATTGCAGCACTATTCACAATAGCAAAGACTTGGAATTAACCCAAATGTCCATCAGTGACAGACTGGATTAAGAAAATGTGGCACATATACACCATGGAATACTATGCAGACATAAAAAGGGATGAGTTTGTGTCCTTTGTAGGGACATGGATGCAGCTGGAAACCATTGTCAGCAAACTATTGCAAGAACAGAAAACCAAACACCGCATGTTCTCACTCACAGGTGGGAACCGAACAATGAGATCACTTGGACTCAGGAAGGGGAACATCACACACCAGGGCCTACCATGGGGAGGGGGGAGGGGGGAGGGATTGCATTGGGTGTTATAGCTGATGTAAATGACAAGTTGATGGGTGCTGATGAGTTGATGGGTGCAGCACACCAACATGGCACAAGTATACATATGTAACAAACCTGCACGTAGTGCACATGTACCCTAGAACTTAAAGCATAAAAAAAAAAAAAAAAAAAAAAGAACACCTAACCACCTGGGAAGGCAGCCCAGTAGGTCTCAGCCTTATTTTTTACCCAGCCCCTATTCAAGATGGAGTCACTCTGGTTTGAACGTTTCACAGTTGTCACTGGGAGGTGTTCACTTTTGAGCCATAAGCCCTGGTCTATGTTCCATATAGGACTATCAAACAAAGAATTTGCCCCTACCAGCACTTGAGCTTCTATACTACACTGTGTGGGCTCAGGCAATCTTACTAGTTCCCAATTAACTTGCCCAATTAATAGTGATTGAAGGGCAGATTTTCCCTTCTGTTTTGCAGTAGTAGGTATGGGAAACATTTCCCAGTCAGATACAATGTCCATCTCCAAAATACAATCAGGCAAAAGAGATGCAACCACTTTACATAAAGCATGTTTAAATATACTAATCCTCCTATCAACTTTTATGTTTGTTAAAAGACAAACTTTTTTTTTTTTTTGAGATGGAGTCTCGCTCTGTCGCCCAGGCTGGAGTGCAGTGGCCGGATCTCAGCTCACTGCAAGCTCCGCCTCCCGGGTTTACACCATTCTCCTGCCTCAGCCTCCTGAGTAGCTGGGACTACAGGCACCGGCCACCTTGCCCGGCTAGTTTTTTTTTTTTTTTTTTTTTTAGTAGAGACGGGGTTTTGCCGGGTTAGCCAGGATGGTCCCGATCTCCTGACCTCGTGATCCGCCTGTCTCGGCCTCCCAAAGTGCTGGGATTACAGGCTTGAGCCACCGCGCCCGGCCTAAAAGACAAACTTTAGACAAATTAAATTTAATAGTCTAAGTGAGCAAAGAATGATTCACAAATCGGGCAGCCCCAGAATGAGATTAGGTTCAGATGACTCTGGGGCTGCCACACGGTCAGATAACATGTATGGACAGAAAAAAGAAAGTGGCATACAGCAAACAGGAGTGTAAACTAAAAATAAAATTCTAAGCACCCCCAACCAACTAAATGGATCCTTCCTCTTGGCCAAGGGTATTCCAAATTTAAGTAGTTCAGGCCGTGATAGGAAGCAGGGGTTGGACTTGCCTTGTGATACCCTCCTTTTTCTGGAATTCAGGCATAACTGCCCAGCATTAATATTAAAACAGAGATCTTAAAAATTTTTGTAGCAATAAGACACCAAATTCCAGTGACTCGCACCTGTAATGCCAGCACTTTGGAAGGCCGAGGCGGGCAGATGCCATGAGGTCAGGAGTTTGAGACCAGCCTGGCCAACATGGTGAAACCCTGTCTCTACTAAAAATACAAAAATTCGCTGGGCCTGGTGGTGTCAGAGGCATGTGAACCAGAGCAACTCCATCTTAAATAGGAGATAGGTAAAATAAGTCTGAAACCTACTGGGCTGCATTCCCAGATGGTTAAGGCGTTCTAAGTCACAGGATGAGATAGGTCGGCACAAGATACAGATCATAAAGACCTTGCTGAAAAACAGGTTGCAGTAAAGAAGCTGGCTCAATCCCACCAAAACCAAGATGGCCACGAGAGTGACCTCTGATGTCCTCACTACTACACTCCCATCAGCGCCATGACAGTTTAGAAATGCCATGGCAACGTCAGGAAGTTACCGTATATGGTCTAAAAAGGGGATGCGTGAATAATCCACCCCTTGTTTATCATCAAGAAATAACCATGAAAATGGGCAACCAGCAGCTCTCAGGGCTGCTCTGTCTATGGAGTAGACATTCCTTTATTCCTTTACTTTTTAAATAAACTTGCTTTCACTTTACTCTATGGAATCGCCCTGAATTATTTCTTGCGTGAAATCCAAGAAACCTTTTTTGGGGTCTGGATACGGACCCCCTTCCTGTAACAGTGGCAAGCTCCTGTGGTCCCAGCTACTCGGGAGGCTGAGGCAGGAGAATCACTTGAACCCAGGAGGTGGAGGTTGCAGTGAGCTGAGGTCATACCACTGCACTCCAGCCTGGGTGAGAGACCAAGACTCTGTCTCCAAAAAAAATAAAAAATAAAAAAATAAAAAAAAATACCAAATTCCAGCCTGGCTCTAGTGTATCTAGTATAGCATCACATGACAGATAGCAGGTCCTAAAAGAAATAGAAGTATTTTACCCTAAAATACATTTCTTTGACATATTTTGAAATGGCCTTACAAAGCTGTCTCTTGTGAAAAAAATCCACATTCTGTAGAGAATTCCTTCCCCTTTCCAGCTCTTCATCCTGATCAAGAGAGAATTAACTAAGAGTCTGACAGCTTTTTAAGTCTGATAAGAAACATTTACAATCTATTCTCTCTGAATCCTGTTACCTGGAGGCTTCATCTGCGTAATAAGAATCTTGGTCTCCACAAACCCTTATCTTAACCCAGACACCCCTTTCTGTGGATTCAGGGCTTTAGATAAACTCAATCAATTGCCAATCGGAAAATCTTTGAATTCAACTATGACCGGGAAACCTGTGTCCTACCTCCAGTTGTCCCCCGTTTCCTGACCAAACCAATGTACATCTTACATGTATTGATTCATGTCTTAGTGTCCTATGTCTCCCTAAAATGTATAAAACCAAGCTGTAACCCAACCATCTTGGGCACTTGTGGTCAGGCCCTCCTGTGGCATGTCCTTAACCTTGGCAAAATAAACTTCTAAATTGATTGAGACTTGTCTCAGATACTTTTTGGTTACAGAGGTACAGAAACAACTGTATTGGTTACAGCTTGGCATTTGCCTTGTTTAAGCAAGGCTTGAAGAGTTGGCTGCCTGTGACTGGCTGAGATTCAGCAACTTGTTGCAAAGTAGTAACAGTCTGTTTATACATCCAGTTAGGTTAGGGTTCACTATGTATGGAGAAACCTAAACTATGTAAGGAGGCAGCTTTAGACTAAATTAATTTAACATCCTAATTCCTTCAACTCTTACTTTCCTAACTACAGCCTCCATTAGGATTTTACAGACAGGTTTTGAAATCACAGTGCATTGGGTTCCTGTGTCAAGGAGCCCTGGAAATTCTCCACCCCTGACCATTTTACCCACTCTTGTGCAAAGGGCCTTTGGGTCCCTGACAGGAGGTTGAGCCAAGGGACCCCAGCCCTTTTGTCAATCTTTATCTTGATTAATCTGCCTGACTGTTGCTTTAGACAATTTTACATCATTTTTCTCATTATAATCTATGCCTCCTGACTTTTCGTATTTCTCCAAACGAGGGTAAATACAGCAAACCTGTCTGGAGCCCTTTAATGTTGGTCCGTCCAACCTTAAGAGCTTTGTTTCGACCCCATACATTTCCATTTTATTCACCCCATTTCTTGATAACCATATAAAGATTTCCACCCTGCTCAGACAAATCCCATGACTCTCCTCTTTTTCCTTTTAGTTTCACCTTTATCAATGTTTTCTTTATTCACCTTATTTCTTAATAACCATTTAAAAATGTTCACCTTCCTGGAAAGTTCTTTTACTCTCTTCTCTGTCTTTTCCCATTCTCTTGTTAATTAATGTAACATTTTAATCAGCATCTGTAAGACCCATGGGGGAAGCTGTGACAACAAACTGGATAAAGCTTCTCGAACTTTATTTTGGGTTTGCAAAACAGTAAGGTTATATGGGGATCTACATTAAAGGTGCCCCCTTAATAACAGAATTTACATAATTCAGCAGGTGAATATCCCAGTCATTATAAAGCTGGTCCCACATGGCTTGCATATGAAGCATATCAGCTGCTGTAACTGGAGTGTTCCACTTAGCATCTCTAGGTGGAGTCGGGCAATCTCCATCCTCAGAGTAAACAGACCTTAAGATGACTTTTATCCAGTTCACCAGGCTGGCTGTTTCCTCAGGAATCACCCTCCAGTCCATGACTGTTCCACAGTGAGCTGTGGATATTGCATCAACCCAAACATACCTCTTCCACCCTGCAGCATTTCAAACCAAAGATACTGCCTGTAAATTAGTTACTCTCACAATCCATTTTAGTAAAGGTTCTTCAGGAAGCTGATGATACTGCAAGGCTCTTGTATTGGTTCAAACCCCAAGAGCGCACCAACAAACAAGACAAGGTGGTGTGAACCAACACGCTGTTTTAATGAGCGCCTGGATGCATGTGGGCTGAGGCCTAAAATGGCGTCAGCACCAAATGAGGACAGGGCAGGGGTTTTATAGTCTCCTATAAACAGGAAGTGTCTCAATATGAGGTAACTGCTTCAAGTTACCCAGATGGCTTCTCTCTCCATCTTTAGGGGGTACGTGTTTTCTGGCCAGCTCTCTTCCTGCTTCTGCTATCTTGCTGAAGCACGCTGCTGGGGCAACTGGTCTTGCCTTGGGATTGGGCCTGAGAAGGGAGGAGTTATTCATTCCCTTAAGCCTTCAGGTCGAGTGGAGAATCTTTCAGATGCCAGTCTACAAAATGAAACAATTCCTTCACACTACACCCTCTGGTTTCAGTAGCTTCTTTGTTTTGTCCTTTCCACACACTGACTCCTTCTTGGTAAACACAGGTCTTAGAGGCACTTTCTGTAATCCTGGCATAATTTTTTTCTAGGAGATAGCTCTGAGGCTAATAACTGAAGTTCTAACTCACTGAAATCTGCACTGGGTGTAGCATTGAGGTCTCACCCAGCACTGTCTTTTAATTTCATTTTAGCTATTACAGATAGCAATAACCACATAATTGTATACTTTACTTTTTGTTGTTTGTTATAAGTTTGCATTTCTTTATGCATCCATCAAACCAGCTCTCCAGGAGTTGCATGCATCTCTAAATTTCATTGGAGGTTTTGCCTTTAGTAACTGAGTGCAACACAGCTACTACTTCATACCATGGTGATATGGCTCCAATGACTGCAGAAACAACATAGGTCCTTTGTTTCACACCAATAAGATTAATGACACGGACACACGTGGAGTGATTTTAAGGAGTGAAAAGTTTAATAGGCAAGAAAGAAGAAAGAAGAAAACAGCTCCCCTATACAGAGGGAGGGAGGGAGGGAGGCCGCAGAAAGCAGTTGGTTATACTGGGAGGTTGGAGGAGGCAGTGTCTGATTTGCACAGGGCTAGGGGGATCCATTTAACCAGGTGTATCATTCACGTAGCCCTCAAAAAAACTGATCCTCCCACCCTTGTCTTTTAATATGCAAATGCAGGTGGCCATGAAGAACTGCACATGTGGTGTTATCTGGAGGTGGTCATGACACCTGCCACACGTGGTGACAAGGATAAGAGGTCAGGAACTGCCATGTTGGGTGGACCTGGTTTCTAGCCACCTGTATTTGCATATCAATGCTTGCCAGTCTGGTTTTTCAAGCCGCTTTCAGTTAGAAAGGAAATGGTTCAGGGGTTGCTTTTTATTAAAGGAAAGTTCCACTGAGAACCTTCATCCTTTCTAGCGGCCTAAAAATTATTTCTTAATAACTCTTGTATTAATAGGTGGCCACATGGTCACCTGAGAATCAAATTTATCACCCTCCACCCGTTTGTCCTTTTTTACCCAAAATCACATGTTCCTGTGAGCCAGAGGCCAGTCTAGTAAATCCTACTTCTGACACCAAATCTGAGGCTATTGAGGAAAAACAAACTCAGTTTCTCCTACTATACTCTCACAACACAAAACACTTCTGTAACTAAATGTGTGAGGATTTTTCCCCACACACCAAGCAAGCATCAATTCTACAGCTCTAATTCAATTTAATTCTGACACTATGTACCTGGAGGTACCATCAGATCCCACAGGTTGAGAACTCAGTTCTAGAAGACTGCCCTTCACTTCAGATGCCAGTTGCAAGTCTGGGTCTCTGGGATAAGTCAGGATTCCCACAACCTCCTCCTCAAATTCAATTAATTTGCCAAAATGACTCACAGAACTCAGGAAACACTTACTTATATTTACTGGTTTATTATAAGGGATATTACAAAGGACACAAATAAGTAAGTGTATAGGGTGAGGTTATGTGAGGAAGGGGCACAGAACTTCCATGTCCTCTCTGGGTACACCACCTTCCAGGACCCTTCACATGTCCAGCTATCCAGAAGTCCCCTGAACCTAGTCTTTTGGGGGGTTTTATGGAAGCCTCATTACATAGACATGATTGATTAAATCGCTGATCATTGATAATCAACTTAACCTTCATCCCCTCTCCACTCCCCAGAGGTTGTGGGATGGGCTGAAAGCCCCAACCCTCTACTCATGGCTTGGACTTTCCTGTGATCATCCCCCATCCTGAAGCTACCTGGAGACTTCCGACCATCAGTCATCTCATTAGCATACAAAAAGACATTACTTTGGAGATTTTAGGAGTCATAGGCCAGAAAATAGGATGAAGACCAAATATGTATTTTACTGTAGCACAATGGGTTTTCAAGGCTCTTTGAAATCTACTCATATTCCTGATCTACTTGTTGAAACCTAGAGGGAGCCACTTTGGCAAGTGTGGAATAGTGGTTCAGAGTCTAGGTTTTGGACTCAGGCTGACTCTAACTGTGTGGCCTTGGGCAAGTTCCATGACTTCTTTGAGCCACATCTCCTCATGTACAAAATGGGAATAAGAACAGTATCTACTCTGTGGACTTAGCCCCTTGATAGAAGCATGTTTTTTGAGATAAACCATGTTAGGCACTTGGTACAGGGAAATCACACCACTGTTTGGGAATGGAGGGAGATTAACGCATTGTTCCCAGTGCATTTCTAGCCACCTCCCCATTACAAAAGAACTAAGAATTGGGAATCTAATAGCAAAGTTCTTAAAAAATCCCCTGTAATATGAATTAGGGGAAAGAATAACAATAGCAGCAGCAACAAAAGTTAAATAGTGAGGTGACATATTTCTAAATATTTAAGAAATTGTAACTTGACTAAAAGAGCCTGGATAAATACTCTTAGAGTGACAATGGAGCAGGAAGAGTCCCAGATTTGCTCTGGGGAGCTGGATTTTAATCCGCACCTCCCATGCCTCACCAGCGTTAGAGACAGTGAGTGGTCATACCGTAGCTCAAAACTCTCCCCCAGTGACATCAGTTTGGAACACCGGGAGCCTAGTACATTTTAAGAAAATTCTTCTAAATGGCCACAGGATCTGACTTTCAGCAGGCAATGCTTATTTATACACTGCACATGTTTGTTTGTTTTCTGAGACAGAGTTTCACTGTTGCCCAGGCTGAAGTGCAATGGCGCGATCTCAGCTCACCACAACCTCCGCCTCCCAGGTTCAATCGATTTTCCTGCCTCAGCCTCCTGAGTAGCTGGGATTACAGGTGTCTGCCATCAGCCCAGCTAATTTTTTGCATTTTTTGGAGAGACAAGATTTCACCATGTTGGCCAGGCTGGTCTCGAACTCTTGACCTCAGGTGATTCCCCCCTCCTCGGCTTCTCAAAGTGCTGGGATTACAGGCGTGAGCCACCATGCCCAACCATATATATTTTTTAAAGGCCACTAGGAAACAACAAATTGTTAATTGTTGTTATCCCTGGGAGATAGGGTTATAGATTATTTTAATAATTTTATAATTGTAAGTTATAATTTTATTTATAATTTAATTCATAATTTTAATTCTTTGTATTTTTCTGCACTTTCAATAATTTGTTTTGTAATAAACATGTATTGTCTAAATAATTCAACAATTAGACATTAGTCTATATGCCAGGCACTTTGCTAGGCATTGAGAATGCAGCATCCATTATTACTGGTGTTTACAGCTTAGAAGGGAATAAGACATTTAATAAATAAATACACAAATAATTAATTGCTTTCTCTACAGAGAAGTCTAGAAGATTATGAAGTCAAGAGGGATTTGACCTAGACCTGGTTCTGGGAAGGCCTTCTGGAAAAAAAAAAGTTAAAGCTGAAATCTGACTAGGCACAGTTCACGCCTGTTATCTCAGCACTTTGGGAGGTCGAGGTGGGTGAATCACTTGAGGTCCAGATTTCAAGATCAGCCTGGCCAATATGGCAAAACCCCAACTCTACTAAAAATACAAATAAAATTCGCCGGGTATGATTGTGTTCCCCTGTAGTCCCAGTTACTCAGGAGGCTGAGGTAGGGGGGTTGCTTGAACTCAGGAGATGGAGATTGCAATGAGTGGAGATTGAGCCTGGGTGACAGAGACTCTAAAAAAAAAAAAAAAAAAAGTTGAAATTTAAAGGAGGAGAGAAAGAGGAAGATATTCTAGGTGGAGAAAATAACATGTGCAAAGAGCCTGAGGCATATGATGTATTTAAGAAACCAAGAGCAGATCAGAGTAGCTACAGCCTGGGGAATGGAGGGTGTTCAGATATGGCAAGACCAGAGCAAGCATGGCCTTATAGATCTTATTAATGGTTTTTGCATTTTATTTTAAGAGGAATTGAAAACCAAGGTTTTAAACAGAATATAGTAACAGAAAGCTATGTCCATTTCATATTTTATTTTTAATTTCAAATCATTTGTTATCTGTAAGGAGTTCTTGGATTTGGATTTTTAAGACCAATTCAACAGACTCATCCTATATATGCATAAAAGTGTTTTATAAAAAGCCTTTTTTTCTTAGAATATTAGCTTCCTCTGGCCAGGCACAGTGGCTCACGCCTATAATCCCAGCACTTTGGGAGGCCAAGGTGGGAGGTTTGCCTGAGCCCAGGAGCTTGAGACCAGCCTTGGCAAGATGGCAAGACCTCATCTTAATTTAAAAAAAAAAAAATACAGCAACACAAATAACACTTTAGATTTCTCTATACAGGGAGCCTTGGATTTTGAGAGCTGCATATCACTGCAACCTGGCTCTCCCATCATCAGTTTGGGGCCATGGAGCATGCTGGAAAAGACAAGAGCATAGAGTAGAAGGCTGAGCGGCAAGAGACCCTCTGGCATACACCAGGGAGTTGAGGCATGAGACCACCACATGAGCATTCTGTCATGAAATTCCATGTGCCATGGAAATGCAAAACAATTTGATTCCCAGACCAGCTGTGGTCAAAACACAGCTGGACAAATGACAACAGCTAGAACCTGACAAATTGGGAGGGTTTTTTCAGCTGAGGAGTGCAAAGCTGGGTCACTGTCATGCCGATTAACTGTAGTTCAAGCTTAAGTGATGATCTCTGGGACCCCATCCTGAAATGGTATATGAGTAATCCTCACATGCCAACACGAAGTTACATTTGTTACAATGCTTTTGAGTTTGCTTTACATTTTTATTTTAAACCTACTCTGCTCTATCATCTTAGGAAATCATTGTATCATAAGTAATTAGCCATGTGGCTGCTAAATAACAGATGAGAGGTTTCCAGCAAATGCCCCACTCTAGTGCTCTTAAATCAACTGGGTATGTCCTGACATCCAGGTGATTTGAGTGGCAGAGGTAACTGCCAAAACACACCTCTGCTCCTGGAGTAACTCGAGGTTTAGTGGGCTCTGGAGCCACCGTACCGGGCATCTGGTAGTCAACATTTTCCTGTAATGAGGAGTTATTAAATATTCACATCAGGAATTGAGGCTTTAGTCCGCCCTCAACTGGTCTTCCAACCTGTTACCTATTATGCCTCACACTTTATATACCCCTGAATACAGCAAGAAGAAACTTGTGAATGTTCTATAAAATCTGCTACTGACATCAGGGTGGGTCTTTGAGGCTTATGGTTATCCTAATAAAACAAAGGAATGTGTAACAGACTGTAGCCAGCAGACCACCAACTACTTTATTGTTTAAACACAAAAGCAAAACTTTGGTAAACCTACTATACCTGAGGCACAGCGTGTGGCTGTTTCTTAACCCTTGAAGACTCTGTTATGTACCCAACTTCAGATGACATCTGTATGTTTCTTGTTTTCCTCCATGTGAGTAGTTTACTAAGTTACATGCTTAGACAAGAAATACCTGTTGATGGAGTGGTTATGAATTACAGACCGGAGCTTGCAAATCAATTTGGAATTAAAAAAAAAATAAATTCAAACCAGGTCTGTGAGGCCAGCTTCTCCACAGACAGTATAAGCATGAGACAAAAGAAGAGCCCGAGCAGACAGGCAGTCAGGTAGCCCTAAGATAGTGGGAAGGAGGTCCCCTGTGACCCCAGAATCCTCTTTCTTGATCTCTTCCTTTCCCCACCGCTACCCGCATACTCGGGAACTCAGTATCCTACTCTTATCGTGATGTAAATGCAGGAAAGGATCTGTATCAGCAGAGGAATGGCAGGAAACTCTCAAAAGAGTTAAATGCAGGGAATTAAATGAAGGAGTTATTTCGTGAGATGTGGGCAGGTAATGGAAACCAACGAGAGACAGAGGAGCGCCCAGGGACTATTACCAGCAAGGAGCTGTTCCTCCACACCAAAGGGGCCAAGGGCGAAAGAGTCCTTATGAGAACCAAGTAGTCATTTTAGGAAAGGAAGCTGGTGGGGCAGCCTTACAGTGGTCAGCCTCCTAAGGCACAGAATTTGGCCGTAGAAGGACAGAAAGCCCATCTGAAGGGGCAAACAGAAAATAACCAGCACAGAGCCTAGCATTAGATTACTCAATCTGTTACTGTGTTCAGGTTCATTAGTATCCAAAACCTAATAGGTGTGAAAGAAAAGTTAGTTAGAAATCATGCTAGTATTTTATTTTTAATCCTTGCACTAAAAAGTTTTCAACCATCAGTGAGTAGATCTGGGAGGGTGGAAAGAACGACCTATTTGTTTCCCAATCACATCCAAAAGGTAGTGGTCATTGGTCCTTCGAATGATCAGTGATGTGAGGGAGAGCTTCCAGGTGAGGCCTGATATAAGACCCTGTTTGGGAGGGTCTTTTGCCCTCCCAAAGCGCTGCTATTCATTGGACAAATATTGAGTCCAATGAAATGTCCACTTGCAACATTTTGCATGTAAAAGAATTTTCTAGGCCAGGCATGGTGGCTCACACCTATAATCCCAGCATTCTGGGAGGCCGAGGCGGGTGGATCACCTGAGGTCAGGAGTTCAAGACCAGCCTGATGAACATGACAAAACCCCATCTCTACTGAAAAAAAAAAAAAAAAATTAGACAGATGTGGTGGCACACGCCTGTAATCCTAGCTACTTGGGAGGTTGAGGCAGGCGAATCACTTGAACCTGGGAGGCGGAGATTGCAGTGAGCCAAGATTGACCCACTGCACTCCAGCCTGGGCAACAGAGTGAGACTCTGTCTCAAAGAAAAAAAAGAAGAGAATTTTCTTATTAAGTTTGTTTAATCATCATGAATCCATGCCCCTCATTTTGGTCTTGGACTTTTGACAGAGCCTTCCCCAAAATTTCTATTCCTCTGGCCATTCTCCCTTCAAATCATATCTCCCACAGAACCATCAGATTATTCTATCCAGAAAAATAAATCCCTGCTTAAAACCCTTCCCTGGCTCCCCATTATCTATAGCATCAAGTCCAGACCCCAAAAATGGACTCCCAGGTACATCTGCAGCCTCATTTCTTCTCTACTCTCCTCCTTGCCCTTTAAATAATAACCATGTTGGCACTTTTACTTATGTGTGTATTTATTTATTTGCTATTTTTATAGAGACAGAGTCTCCCTATTTTGCACAGATTGGTGCCAAACTCCTGGGCTCAAGCAATCCTCTCACTTCAGCCTCCCAATGTGCTGGGGTTACAGGTGTGAGCCACTGTGCCCGGCCATGTCAGCACTTTTTCTCCTGTCTTTCCAGGCCCATGAGACCCTCTTCGGCCCCCATTGTTGGCCTGCCTGTCTGCCAGTGGTTATTTTGAGAAACAGCTCAGGGTAACAACTCCAGGCTGCCATGCTGAGATGCTCTCTAGCCCTGACTCTTCTTCAACACAGAATTCCCTGCATTACATTGAAATGCCTCATCTCCCACTTTCACTGGGAACACCCTGAAGGCAGGAACTATGTCCTATTCATTGAATAATCAATAATCCTCCCCAATATAGTATATGGTAAAAGTTGGCATTCAAAAATATATGATGAACTAAACTAAATGATGACTTCCCAAAAAGAAAGTGTTCCCTTAAAGCAAAGTTCCCTAGGACATTAGATTTTTTTTTTCCAACTCTGTCAGAACACAATATATACAATATTTCATTACTGTTACTAGGTTTCTCTGTACGTTCAATGTATACCTCAACCCCTTAATAATTGGTTTAAATGAAAATCCAAAATGTTTTGAAAACTGATTGATTAAATGATGTTTGGTAGAATAAATGAAAGGAATCGAAAGTTGGCTGGGCATGGTGGCTCATGCCTGTAATCCCAGCACTTTGGGAGGCCGAGGTGGGCGGATCACCTGAGGTCAGGAGTTCGAGACCAGCCTGGCCAACATGGTGAAACCCCATCTCTACTAAAAATACAAAATTTAGCCAGGCTTGGTGGCATGTGCCTATAATCCCAGCTACTCAGGAGGCTGAGGCAGGAGGATTGCTTGAACCCGGGAGGCGGAGGTTGCAGTGACCCAGGATTGCACCACTGCATTCCAGACTGGGTGACAGAGTGAGACGCCATCAAAGAAAGAAAGAAAGAAAGAAAGAAAGAAAGAAAGAAAGAAGGAAGGAAGGAAAGAAGGAAGGAAGGAAGGAAAGAAAGAAAGAAAGAAAGAAAGAAAGAAAGAAAGAAAGAAAGAAAGAAAGGAAGGAAGGAAGGAAGGAAGGAAGGAAGGAAGGAAGGAAGGAAGGAAGGAAGGAAGGAAATAAAAAAAATAAGCCATAAAGCATCTGACTTATGGAGGCTTTAAAACACCCTGCAGTAGAAGAGGTGAAGTTACACAGATACCTGAAGAAAACAGTAGAGATCATCTGGAAATACTGGCAATGAGAGGCTGAGCTCCATGTCCCCATGGGCCTTATCTTTCTATAATTCTAAAATGGCTTTCAAATACAGGCTACTCCATCAACTTGGAGATGTAATCATCCAGTGTCATTTCACAATGGTGCAGCTGTAAGACTTCCTTGTACGGTCTGGGAGTGTGTTTCTAAGAAATGGGAGTGCTAAACGAAATGAGTCAAACATACCCCAGTTCTCATGGGCTATATCCTCTGACAACATTATTTATCTCCTAAAATCAATATCCTCTAGATGTCTTTGTCTTCTTGGTGTTCTCTAGCACTCCTGTCCCGGTGGGTTGAACCATATCTAAAATGCAACCTCATCCATTCAACTGGAACTCACCCACCTAGAGTTACTGGAAAACTTGCATTTCACATTTGGCATGTTACCTCAACCATCAAAATAATCTGGAGTTGGTTTATGCTTTGGAAAACTATTTGCTGCAAGTCAAAAAATCATTAGTCAGAAAAAGGATGTTAATGACAGAGAAACCAGAGCAGCATAAACAAAGCTAAGATACTGGCCGCCAACCACTTAACCTGAGGAAGGGCAGATGGAGGGGGTGCTTTTTGGCGCTCAGACTTCATACCAGCTTACCAGTGCCGTAACTATCAACACCATCTGAGGGGGCCTAAACAAGGAAAGCTCATGCGGTCAAAAGGAGCAAGGAGATGCTTCAGAAATTCCAACTCTTCTTGAAGAGTGTCCAGTGCTGGGAATCAAAATTAACAAAATTATCCAAAAAAGCCCCTGCCTCATCAGTGCAATGCAAATATTTTCTTTTCCTTTTCCCCTCAGAATGTGACGTTAAAACTCACCTAATTCAATGGTCGTATGTATGTATGTATGTATGTATGTATGTATGTATGTATGTATTTAGAGACAGCGTCCCACTCTTGCCCAGGCTGAGTGCAGTGGCTTGATCTCGGCTCACTGCAACTTCCGCCTCCCAGATTCAAGCAATTCTCATGCCTCAGCCTCCCAAGTAGCGGGGATTACACATATGCACCACTGTTCCTGATTAATTTTTGTATTTTCATTAGAGACGGGGTTTTGCTATGTTTACCTGACTGGTCTGAAACTCCTGACCTCAGGTGATCCACCTGCCTCGGCCTCCCAAAATGTTGGGATTACAGGCATGAGCCACTGTGCCCGGCCTCGATGGTTCAATTTATATGGGCAACAAGCAACTGGAAACCCTGACATTATAAGCAGCATATTTTATTGTGTATGGTGTGGTCTAATTCTGGACAAACCACTTATAAAACCACCTATCCTCCACTTAGGTCTCCAGTTAAAGAAGCTTTAACAGTGACTAAAGCTTCATCTGTATAGTTGCTTCTCCTCTAACAATTATGGCCGGGACACAGCGCCCTTCTCTAGAAATGAGTGCTAGAGCCAGGGAGCAGGGGAGGAGTCAGTCTATCCAAATGCAAGTTCTGAATGTAAGAAGGTGTCTGTTTTGTACGCACTCGCTTTGACAGCACATATACTTTAAAAATAAATTGGAGTCATACAGAGAAGATTAGCGTGCATGGTCCTTGTACAAGTATGATGTGCAAATTTGTAATGCAAAGCTTTCCAAAAAAAAAGTGAAGTGCTGACACAAGTGTGAAGACCATGATAAACAGGTATAGAGATTACCATTTGCTTCACCAATGGCAAATTTTTATTATTTTTTTTAAATTTTTTTGAGACAGAGTCTCACTCTGTCTCCAGGCTGGAGTGCAGTGGTGCAATCTCAGCTCACAGCAACCTCCACCTCCTGGATTCAAGAGAACCTTCTGCCTCAGCCTCCTGAGTAGCTGGGATTACGGGTGCATGCCACCACACCCAGCTAATTTTTGTATTTTCAGTAGAGGTGGGGTTTCTCCATGTTGGTCAGGCTGGTCTTGAACTCCCGACTTTGTGATCCACCCACCTCGGCTTCCCAAAGTGCTGGGATTACAGGCGTGAGCCACTGTGCCTGACCCACCAATGGCAATTTACCCGAATGTGTTGAAAACTTATGTCCACAAAAAAATCTGCACGGCCGGGCACGATGGCTCATGCCTGTAATCCCAGCACTTTGGGAGGTCGAGGTGGGTGGATCACTTGAGGTCAGGAGTTCGAGGCCAGCTCGGTCAACATGGTGAAACCCCCATCTCTACTTAAAATACAAAAATTAGCTGGGCATGCTGATGGGCGCCTATAATCCCAGCTACTCGGGAGACTGAGGCACAAGAATCGCTTGAACAGAGGTTGCAGTGAGCCGAACTCCAGCCTGGGGGATAGAGTAAGACTCAGTCTCAAAAATAAATAAATAAATAAATAAATAAATAAATAAATAAATAAATAAATCTGCACATGGATGTTGATAGCAGCTTTATTCATAATTGCCAGAACTTGGAACAATGAAGATGCCCTTCAGTAGGTGAATAAATAAACCACAGTACATTCTGACAATGGAATATTATCTAGGAATTAAAAAGATGTGAGCTATTAAGCCATGAAAAGACATACAGGAAACTTAAATGCATTTACTGAGTTAAAGAAACCAATCTGAACAGGCTACATGCTATATGATTCCAGCTATATGACATTCCGTCTCCATAGGCAAAACTATGGAGCCAGTAAAAAGATTAGTGGTTGCCAAAGGTTAGGGGGAGGAGGGGATGGATAGGTGGAGAACACAGGATTTTTAGGTTAGTAAAACTATTCTGCATGATACTGCAATGATAGATATATGACATTATACAATTTGTCCAAACTCATATCATGTATGACACCAAGAATGAAACCTAAGGTAAACTACGGACCTCGGGTACCAATGTAGGTTCATCGATTGTAACAAATGTACCACTTTGGTGGGGGATGTTGATAGTGGGGGAGGTTGTATGCATGTGGGCAAGAAGTATATGGGAACTCTCTATATTTTCTGCTCAATTTTGCTGTAAACCTAAAAATTCTCTAAAAAGTCATTTTTTTAAAAAAAGTCTAGCATATTTTTAAAAAAGATATAAAGGAAGCAGAGTGAAAGTAGCTCTTTTAAATATTTGATTTAAATATCAGTGTTCAGCCACTGAGAGGTTTGGAGTAGTCAAAAAGGGATGTTTTATTTTTAAAACTTTTGTGGGTACATAATAGGTGTATATACTTTTGTGGGTACATAGTAGGTATATATATTTATGGAGTACATGAGATACTTTTCATACAGGCATACAATGTGTAATAATCCCTCATGGTAAATGGGGTATCCATCCCCTCAAACATTTATCCGTTGTGTTACAAACAATTCAGTTAGACTCTTTTAGTTATTTTTAAATGTACAATTAAATTGTTACTGACTATAGTCACCCTGTTGTGCCATCAAGTACTAGGTCTTATTCATTTTTTCTAATTATTTTTTGTACCCATTAACTGTCCCACTTTCCCTCCACTATCCTTCCCACCCTCTGGTAACCATCCTTCTATTCTCTGTCTTCATGAGTTCAATTGTTTTGATCTTTAGCTCCCACAAATAAGTCAGATCATGGGAAGTTTGTCTTTCTGTGCCTGACTTATTTCACTTAACATAATGACCTCCAGTTCCATTCATGTTGTTGCAATTGGTAGGATCTCTTTCTTTCTTATGGTTGAATGGTACTCTATTGCGTATATATGCCACATTTTCTTTATCCATTCATCTGTGGATGGACACTCAGATTGCTTCCAAATCTTGGCTGTTGGGAACAGTGCTGCAACAAACATGGGAGTGCAGATATCTCTTGGACATACTGATTTTCTTTCCTTTGGGTACATACCCAGCAGTGGGATTGCTGGACCATATGGTAGCTGTATTTTTAGTTTTTTTTAGGAACTTCTAAACCATTCTCTATAGTGGTTGTACTAATTAACATTCCCACCAAAAGTGTATGAGGATCTTATTTTTATTTGTTTTAAGATGGAGTTTCGCTCTGTCACCCAGGCTGGAGTACAGTGTCACAATCTCAGCTCACTGCAACCTCCGCCTACTGGCTTCAAACAATGCTGCCTCAGCTTCCTGAGTAGCTGGGATTACAGGTGCACACCACCACATCTGGCTAATTTTTGTATTTTTAGTAGACATGGAGTTTCACCATGTTTGTCAGGCTGGTATCGAACTACTAACCTCGTGATCTGCCTGCCTCAGCCTCCCAAAGTGCTGGGATTACAGGCATGAGCCATCGCACCTGGCCGAGGGTCTTATTTTTAACATGTCTTTTTTGATCCAGCTCCATCCTCACGAGATTGCTTTCCTCAGTATGGAAACCTCATGCCTGCCTTCCTTGGTGTCATATCAGAACTTGGCCATGGGGCAGCATGAGTCCTCCTTGGTCTGTCCTATGGCTTCAGGAGAAGGCCCTGCTCTGTGGGGAGGAAGGAAGACCATGACTTTCTCCAGCACACCTTTCCCATGCACCCACAGATTTGGGATCTGGTCCCAACAACCCACGTGAACTTGCTCTGAGTTCCTGACAGAGGAAGCTGCTAAAGTGAAGAATTAACTTCCACCCTTAGTGGACAATCACTTGAGATGCACCAAGGGTTGGACCACCGTTGCTCTGCCGTGGTCAGAGCTCTCACTGAGGCCAGACTCAACTCTGGGATGAGATATCTAGCTGAGAGTGGCCTGGACAAATGGAAACAGAGGCAATGTGACTTCCCCTTTCCCTATTTGCCCAGCTTGATAATGACACACAGAAAGGAGACACAGTGTATATGCAAGTTTAACAGCACAAAACTAATAATTTTCCAATAAGAAGTGACCAATTTATTCAAAATTTGAGAAGTTTAAAGTACAGGCTTGAAGCCTACTGTTCATACACAGTCATTATTAAAGTATACATTTCTCAAACATTGCAATCCCACCTCCAAAGCCACAGATTCTTTTCTCCTTAGTCTCTCAGGCCTGAAAGTCTTTGTCCGTATTTCTTCATTCTGCAGCCTGACCGTCACGCCCCGGTACTGAATACACACACACACACACACACACACACACACACACACACACACACACA
>NC_045439.1:46115980-46135584 GCF_002776525.5 Piliocolobus tephrosceles | reverse complement strand
ACACACACACACACACACACACACACACACACACACACACACACACACGCAAGGGACTCTTATGAGTGTACGGTGGGCAAGAGAGACCTCTGCTGGATGAATGATGGCAAACAAGTGCTGCTCTGCACTAACGCAGAAAAACAGAGGAAACATTTTTTACAGTGGTGCTTTTGGAGGAGGAGAAAAATTGTTTTTCTTTTAAAAATCACCTTTTAAACTCTATGAGATTAAAAACCAACCCCATAAGATGTGTTTTTTTAGGTTTCTAGAAACACCGTTTGTGGACTGGGCCATTTCTACAGCACTTTAGTGTTTATGTTAAGCATTTTTTTTTTTTTTTTTTTTTTTTTTGAGACGGAGTCTCGCTCTGTCGCCCAGGCTGGAGTGCAGTGGCCGGATCTCAGTTCACTGCGAGCTCCGCCTCCCGGGTTTACGCCGTTCTCCTGCCTCAGCCTCCCGAGTAGCTGGGACTACAGGCGCCCGCCAGCTCGCCCGGCTAGTTTTTTTGTATTTTTCAGTAGAGACGGGGTTTCACCGTGTTGGGCAGGATGGTCTCGATCTCCTGACCTTGTGATCCGCCCGTCTCGGCCTCCCAAAGTGCTGGGATTACAGGCTTGACCCACCGCGCCCAGCATGTTAAGTATTTTTTAAGAGCTCCGTATATTCTGCACACAGGTTCTAAAAGCATCTTAACTGCCTATTAGCTGAACTGTTTCTTTTCTATCCAATTGCCTGCCAGTGTTCCTCATTTTCTATGCACAGGCAGGGATGTGTGAGTCATGATTCTCATAGACCCGAAATCACAGGATGGACTTCAAGACTGAGTTTTCAGAACTCCTAGGGAAAGGAGATGTGTTTGAGATAGGTCAGCGGGGGACAAAAGCATTCAAAGAAAACTTGACACACCTTGCCAAACTTTTCACATTGGCTGCATATTTTCAGAATCCTTAGGTCCTTAATGGGGATGGGGGGCGGGGAGAGTGACTGCTTTTGAAAAGAGGAAGTTCCCTTGCACACAGCATATATCCTGATGCATTAAAATATGCTCAACTTTGCAGTGTCCTCTTTACACACTGTATTTCAGGGGCACAGCAAAGGCATAGCTTAGTGCTTCAACTCTCTGCCTCTCATGTAGTGTCTAATTATACTGGTTTCTAATCTGACTCTGCCTAATTAGGCAACTTCGAGCAAGTTTTCCAAATTTCCTAAGCTCCGGTCTCCTCATCTGCAAAACTGGATTGGTTGTAGTGTCCATGCAAAGTGTTACTAGGAGAGTTTGATGAGATAATGTATATTCAATGCTTAGCATAGTGGTGGCTGGCCTATAGTAAATGTTCAATGAACACAGGTATAATTATTAAAGGTGAGGTAAACACGTACACAAATGTTTGTGTACATGTCTCCTTCCTTCTTCCCTCCCTCCCTCCCTCCTTCCTTCCTTCCCTCCTTCCTTCCTTCCTTCCCTCCTTCCCTCCTTCCTTCCTTCCCTCCCTCCCTCCCTCCCTCCCTCCTTCCTTCCTTCCTTCCTTCCTTCCTTCCTTCCTTCCTTCCTTCCTTCTTTCTTCTTTCAACAAATATTTATAGAGTTTCTACCATGTCCAAACTCTGTATGGGACATTGAGGAGTATAAGAAGCTGAAAAAGTTATGTTTCTATTCTCAGGGAGCTTTCAGTCTCTCTGATGTTTTATCATTTGGATATAGATCAGTGATTCTAAACGCTGTTTGCCAACATCACAGAATGGCCTTAGAAGAAAATTTCCCAAATTCTCAGGAAAATAAATAACTAACTTTTACTTGAAATATTAATTTATGCCTTTCAAATCTTAAAAGACAGAAAAAGTCATGATAAAAATCATGCTAGACCAGGGGCGGTGGCTCATGCTTGTAACCTTAACACTTTGGGAGGCCAAAGTGGAAGGATTGCTTGAGCTCAGGAGTTTGAGACCAGCCTGGGCAACATAGAGAAACTTCCATCTCTACAAAAAAAAAATTTTTTTTTAATTAGCCGGGTGTGGTGGTGTGAGCCTGTAGTCCCAGCTACTCGAGAGGCTGAGACGGGAGAATCACTTGAGCTCGAGAGGTAGAGGCTGTAGTGAGCTGTAATTACACCACTGCACTCCAGCCCGGGTGACAGACCCCGTTAAAAAATAAAACAAACAAAAAAAACCCACTAAAAGATTGCCAATCATAGATGTCAGTTTTTGAGAGGAAAGTTGTTGGTAGGCAAACCTTTAATTTTGGGCAAGAATAAAAGCAAGCTGATTTTAAGGTTTCTCTGGCTGTATGAACATTTCTTCCAAAGGACATGGTCAGAAATCTCCAGGGAATTTCAAACCTCTTTTCTAGGGAGAGTCCGGTTCTTCTGGTGTAGACTGGCACCCTGGAACCATCATCAGTGCAACATGGCTTCCTCTTTCATTCCTCCTTCACCAGCTCTGTACTGCCGCCTGCCAGGTGCCAAGAAGGGTGCTGATGCAGATCCGTGAATAACCAAGACACCATCCCCTGCCTGGGAGAGCTGTGCTGCTCCATCCTCACTGCAGTCCCACACTCTCTCAAATGGACCCTTCAAGATTGTGGCAGCCCTTATTGCTGCACTATCAGGATTAGGGCTGGAGTTGTGAACCCAGAACAGCAAATTCAATTCCTCTCAAATCAGTTTCTCAACATCATCCTTTAACCTCTTAGCAGGATTGAGGGAGTTTCTTTCTTGTCATTAGGCAGGTTGTGGGACTCACTTAAACCAAGCAGCAAAGAGGTTAATTGACCAGGTTTGTGTTGTTATTTATATGCCATGTAAACACCCAGCTGGTCCTGGCCTTTACATTTGGCCATATCTCAGCAGGGATCACAGGATGAACTTGACACTTGTGAGACTTCCCAGAGAGTTCTTGAGATTGGGAACACATTCTTTTGAAGTGTGTCATCCGCTTCAATCTATTCTTTAGGCCAAATCCTAATAATCACACCTGTCCTCCTTATAAAGGTCCAATTGTGGATGAGGCAATTTTTCCTTTTTCTGTCCGAAGAAGTGATTATTATCTTTTAAAAAAGACAGTCTTACAAGAGGCAAGTTCAAATACAGATTAAAATAATAATAATACTTAGCATTTCCACCCCACCTTTCATCTACAGAGCTCAAAGTACTTGGCAAACATTAATTAATTCTCAAAACAGCCTTATGAGATGAGTAGGGGTATTATCTTTATAATAATATATAAATACTGGCTGGTTCATGAAAGCAGCCACTTAAAAGGGACAATGCTACAGGATTAGTTTCAGAAACAGTCTTCTCACCTGGTCTAGACTTAATAATTTTGGGTAACACATTTGGGAGTGCCAAATTTCCTAATAATACGATATCCTAGGGTGAACATATATACCCTTTCAAAGTGATGTCTCTAGTGGTTTAAGGCAGTCTTATCTATTGAAGGAACTTTTTAATGTTAAAAAATTCTAATTGCGGGTTGTTCACTCGAAACGATGTCAGTCTACACATGAAAGGATTCTAAACTGTCCTAGTGCATAAAGTTTAGTGGCGAGAGTCTGGGATTCTATTTCAAATGCATTTGCACTTGAAGGGGTTGTGACAATTTCAAGGTTTTATGTTTTTACTCATCGATTTAAATTTTGAGCATGTCGCAAATCACAGTTCCATGACTTGTCAAAATGGGTACCAGCCAGAATTTCTGTCTCATCACCAAAGATGAAAAATACCAAGACCGAGTAAAAGCTGACCAGGAATGCATTAAATTGGCTCCTGAATGAATCATACAAAAAGGTGGTCTATTTTTATTTGGTATCCTTTTCTTCCTTTATCTCCTGTCATGACCTCCCTTAGCAAATAGAATAGTATTCCATTTTCCAGTTGCTAACCTGAATTCCCCAGAGTTGATTTCTGAGCACAGTACCGTCAGTGAAGCCCATCGCATGTGGCCTATGTCCTGCCACAGCTTTGGTCCCATCTGTGCTTATTTTTCCTGAAGACAATGCTCGTCTATGCAAAATTGTACTGGCTTCTTGATCCTGAAAAATTAATTATTTGGGTTAGTAGAAATTATACTTTTTCTATCCTAAACTCGCCCCGCATCAAGAATTACCTTGCATCCAGGAAGCCCTCAGTAAACATTAATTCAGGATTTTCTTTGTTTTGTTGAAGTGTAAAGACATCCCCAGACTCTGGCTGAAACCATTGTTTATTGTCTTGGTTGGGCAAATCCTCTATTTTAAAATTGTATTTGTTGCTCCGAATTTTTTACTAACTGATCCTAGTTTGTGAATTTGTCCACTTGATCATGGAAGAAACCTTATATACCACTTAACCATGCAGTATTGATCCGCTAAATCTATCTGCTTGCCTCTGTCAATGGCTTCACTTAGCAGCCTCAAGAGAGAAAACCTGGTTTTGGTCTCATAGATTTGGTTGAGCTGATGGTCTCCAATCTCCAAAGCGGGATAAACCAGATTCCTTCACTGTGTTTATCTTGGCCCGCCATGTCTCTTTAAGGAGAAAATGGTCCAAATAAAGTGCTTCCTCTGTGTATTTTGACAGGAAACACTACTAATATGCTTTCCTTTTGTTGTGTGCCTTTCTCCTTTCTCCCAATGTTGTTTAAATATTTTCAGTACAATGACATATTTATTAATCCACTACTCTCTGCATGGGGCATGAAATGATTGGTTCTTTTGTAAAGCCCTCTTAGAAAAGGTGGTTTCTCCAGTGAGAGTTAATAATATATCCACTATTCATGTAAAAAAATGCTGAGACAATCTCTTAAAAATGGAACACATTTATCTAAAACAGCTGGTAAAGAAAGCACGCAGGCCCAGCCAGAGGCGGCGAGGTCAGAGGTCAGGGTTAACACCGATCTCAGTGGAACTTTGAAGCTGACATTTTACAGATTATATGTGTCTCAGTGCACAGTGGGCATGGCATATAAATTGGACTTAGAGGCCCCTATTTGTTCTCTGCATTTTTATGAGCCCACAGAGCTCTTCTTTGAAGCAGCATACATAGAAAATAAAAACTCATTTTAATGTTGTAGAACTATTTACAATAAATCACATTTACATCCTGCCTTTTCCTAAGTATAAGATCTCTCTCCCTCTCTCTCTGTCACAGACACACACACACACACACCAACATACACACACATTCGTGGAGTCTATTTCCCAACCTGGGTAGCTTATTTTTCACCTTACAGTATTGTAAACCTAGCTTCCTGTCTCTCCTTGCCTTGACTTAGGAATCAGATCAGAGATGCAGCTATATTTAGTACCACAAGGACACCTTTTGTAAGTCACGTGAGGTGATTCAGCTAGAACGAGCACTCTTCACTCCCAGGACAATCCCCTGATACCATAAAATGCTTGCTATAGCATGGCACTTCAGCTCTAGAAGAAAGCATCTGATTTCAAAGAGATTGAGTTCCACTCTGGAACTAATTATATCATTCGTTTTATGGATTTTTTTAAGTTGCTAGGTGTTTTAACTGGAGAAGGCTGGCGACTGAGAGAGAAACGTACTGGCAGAGATTCTGCCATGGGCACTTTAGCCACCTAATTAATTTTCAATAAAAACTCGCAATAGTTAATTTGCTCTAGACCCCAATGTAAATCAAACTGAGACAAATAGGTTAAAATTAGAAATGTGTGATGGAAACCATGTTTATGGTCAAAATTACCTTTCACCCTGGAAATAACACAGATTGACAGGGAAAGAAAATGAGACCACACAGGTTTTTGTTCAAAGAGACTCTTAAGTGAATTAAATATTTTATTAAGGGGAAACCTGGACCAAAAAAAAAAAGTATCCAGCATCTATGAAATGATGTTATTTTAATAAAAAGTAAAATTTTAAAAAGAGTTACGTTAAAAAATTAAGACATCACTTTCATTATACAAAGTTGTCTGGTACCCCCTTTTATTTTTTTCCCCAGGTTTAACATGATGTAGGGTATAATAGTAAAAATATTATAAAGTTATTAAGTTCCTGGGTCTTAGTTGGCAGACATACCCACCCAGCGCCACAGTCCTTCAGCTCCTATGTTCCAAAACATTACTTTCCAACATCGAGTAATCATTTTTACTTTTATGAGAACACAGACATAGATTTTTTATGATTTTATAATTATACTTCAATCCTCCAATTAAAATGCCAAGACAATATAGATATCTTTGGCCCAGTCTATTGGACAAATATTATTATTAAAGTTCCCTCCAGGATTTTATATTTGCAAAATATTTTATGGGCTTTAATCGTTTTAAATTGCCTTAACTTTGCCCATTTTCTACATGCCTCTCTGTTATTGCTCAGGCAACCCTTTCGTTTTAACCCACAAACTACTCATGTGATGCAAGGTGAAATAAGCTAATTTTTTAACATATTGGAATGTTAGTCTCAGTGATTGTTAGCTCTTTCCACATCCTTTGCTGAACATGGCAATTTAAACCACCCCTGGATTCTATTTTTATTTCACTTTTGCCAAGTTCACGAAGTAAATTCCCTCTTTCCCACTCAATCTGGCTTTTTTTCCTGCCCCAAAGGAATGATGTTGTCACTGTGATGTCTTCTAATGCACTATAAATGCCGTGATGAATTGGAGGCAGACTGGTTTCTTCTGAGTGGGAGTCCATTATCCTGTCAGAGTGTTCCTTTCCTGTAACTTAATTTTTATTGTAACAAATGACTAAGTACCAAAAAATGAAACAATGTGATGGGCCGATCTAAAGTGGCCTTCCTCTGATGGTAAGCGGAGCGGAGTGACAATTGTTTGCAGCTGCTTTCCAGAGGGCTCTCTGATGACATTCACTACCCAAATTGGAGTTATCAAAAGCATTTTCTGGGCGTTTATGGAAGATCTTCATTCACACTGACTGACTAACGATACCAATATAAATAAAATGCTTTGCAGAAGAGGTCATGTTAAGAATAAGAGTGGAAGAGACAGATTCTCAAACCTGGCTGCACATAAGAATCACCTGGAAATCTTGTTAAACTGAAATTCAGGGGCTCAGCTCCCATCAAAGAAGATGCCCGTTGAGTTTGCTGAGGTGGGACCTAGTAATAAGCATTTTAAACAAGCATTTCTGCTAAATCTGTTGAAGCAGTCACACACATTACACTGTGAGAAGCACTAGCCTAGAGCTCTGGTCAATTAGTCTTTTCAATAAATCTCCACTGCACACTTGACCTTTATTTTATAACAAAGCATTTTTTTTCCCGCTTGAATTTCTAACTAGGGTAGTTCACTCAAATCCTAGTTCCTATTTGAATATGATCTGTTCACAATTGGTCCATTTTCCCCTTGTTTGTTTTACAGATGAATAACCAACATGTCTGAAAGGTTAAAATCATCCATTACAGATGATGTGAGAATATTAATCTGGAATCCATCAATCCCCAGAAATCCAGTAAATTTGGCGTATAAGTGACCAAGCCTTTATCTGGACCAGAGAGTTCACAGATTTCACCATATTCCCAAATGTGTCTGTGACCCAGAAAAGATTAAGGACCAGTATCCTGGAAGTGAACAAATTTGGCCTCATTAGTGCAAAATTTCTGTATCAAATAAATGGTTTCAATGTCTAAATGGTATAACTGATTATATGTCTAAATAATATAACTGATATTAAGGTTCTAGTTTTACAGGTGATTAACATTTTACAATAAAAATAAAGCTAATTTCAACCCTTCTGAAATATTAGAATGTTGTTTGATATTTGAAGTTTAATATGTAGTGTAATTGCATTGTCCCAGAAGCACTGAAGTTTAATATGTAGTGTAATTGCATTGTCCCAGATTCTGTCCTTTGCTCCTAAATAAGAAACGTTTAGGAGCAAAGGACAGAATCACTAGGTTTTACCTCTATGAGTTTAAATGGAGTCTATTTTGGAGGCAGAGTGAAACTGAACAAATTCTAGAAAATCATGGAATCTCAGCATCAATTCTTCCATCTATTAAACATTTATTGAGGGCCCATCAAGAAAAATAAAAGCTATCATATGTTTATTGGAAGCTGAGGCTAGCAGATTTGTGAAATATCCCAGGTTCATCTAAACATATGCACACCTGTGAATTGTTATGGTGGCATTCTGTAGCCATTAAACTTTCAGTTGGAATAATTTCAGTAAATCACAGTTAACTTTATCAATCCATTTAAACTGTAAGAACAAAAGGATGATTTTTTTTCTTAAAAAATGTTTGAACATCACTTAGTTAAAAGGCTGGATGAGAGTGGGAGATGATTGTTGGGGAAAGAAGCAAAATAATAGGTTTGTGAGTAAAACCACAAATCCTTTAATCTATTGATTTCCACAGAAATAATGCTAACCTTTGTGGATAATCACAAAACATGAAATGAAAGACATGTCAAAGAAATATCAAATATTCTGGCTGTACCTAAACAACTTCTGGTAGGAAGACAAGATGTACTTTAAGGGATTTCCAAGTATTTCATTTTAATCACAAACCTTGAGGTGTTAAAGGGGTTCATGAGGTCTCAATTCATTGTCAACTAATTATCTTTAAGTTGTTGTCAGCACATTCTAATTATTATGCTCCTGTCAGCTCCACCACTGGGGGTGCACAATCCTAGAGTAATCAGTTCCAAAAACAATACCACCACCACCAAAAAAAACAAACAAACCAACAAACCCAGGGATGACTTACCTGGCTGCTGCTTAGTTTGCTAAACTAAACCATTGCCGTTTACTAAACCAACGCACACATGCACATGCAAAAAGCTTTTAGGAACTTTCATCTTTTTAAAAGGGCAAGGGAAAAAATCAATAAAGTGGTGGCCTGGCCAGCAGTAGGGAATAGTTGAAGCAGCATGGGTGGCTGAGCTGTATGAGAAACAGATGTAAGCTCTCTGGGAATTGGGCAGGCATTTCTCTTTACAGCCAAATCAACCAGCCAATAGAAGGCAATTAATGTCCCTACCATCGGTCACCCACCCATTCCCAAAAAGATTATTTGGTGTGGCTGCTGAGGCCAAGAGCAGAAAGGGGCATCCACCCAGCTGGAGAACATATGATTTGGGCTCACACTTCACCCAAGTCATTTTCTTAAATATGATTTATTTCGAGGTCTGAATCAGCAGGGAAGGGCTCTCTTGCTGTTCTGACTTGGCACATTCTACCATCAGACAAGTCTAAATTCATCTGTTGCCATTTACATCCATATCTTTTTTAAAAAATTTATTTTTCTTGGCCTTGGAATCCTTTTAGAGTTGGTAAAAGACACGGATCTGACACAAAAGGATTCTTGCTGGTATAGAGTTAGGTATTACAGAGTTAAGGATTTTGAATGATTCAACTCCTTTGGAAAACCGGCAGTTTCTCATAAAGATAAACAGGCATCCACCTTACAACTCAGCAATTCCAGTCCTAGGTATTACCTGAGAGAAATCAAAAGATATGTCCACAGAAATAATCATTTAAGAATATTCAGAGCAGCACTGGGCATGGTAGCTCACCCCTATAATCCCAACACTTTGGGAGGCCGAGGCGGGTGTATCATGAGGTCAGGAGTACATGACCAGCCTGGCCAACATGGTGAAACCCGTCTCTACTAAAAATACAAGCTGGGCGTTGTGGCGGGCGCCTTTAATACCAGCTGCTCGGGTGGCTGAGGCAGGAGAATCGCTTGAACCTGGGAAGTGGAGGTTGCAGTGAGCCAAGATCGGCACCACTGCACTCCAGCCCAGTGACAGAGTGAGACTCTGTCTAAAAAAAAAAAAAACAACAACAACAACAACAAAAGAATATTCAGAGCAGTATTAGCAGCATTACTCATAATAGCTCCAAACTGGAAACAGCCCAGACGTCCATTCACAGTAGAAAGGAAGGATAACCAAGTTGCATATTCATACAACAAAACACTACTCAGCAATAAAAAGGAATGAACTACAGATACACAGCATGATAGAGAATCTGAAAAGCCTCGTGGTGATCAAAAGAAGCTGGATATAAAAGAATACAAGCAGTATGATTCATTTATATGAAGTCTACAAATGGGCAAAATTAATCTACAGTGAGAGATGTCAGAAGTCAGAAAGAAATGGCCTTTGGTAAGGGGATAATTGAGTGGGATGGGACACAAAGAAACTTTTTGGGGTGATGGGAATAGTCTATATCTTGTTTTGAATCATGATTATGTTTGTGACTACAGTGGACAAAATGCATGGAGCTGAACACCTAAGATCTGTACATGGCATTGTATGAAAATCATGTCTCAAGGTTTTTAAAAATTGAAAAGCGAAGGATTTTTCTAAACCCAGATGATGCAACAGAAAAAAAAAAATGAGGAAATCAAAAAATAGGGAAAATGGGAGGGGCGAGTGGATGATGCTGGGGAAAACCAAATTAATTAAGGATAAGGATACATATCAATGTATGTAGAAATACCCAGCCATCTACCTAAGATTTTCTCGAGTGCTTACTAAAGGCCTAATACTGTGTTAATCACTTAAATATACATTATCTCATTTAATCTTCTTTTTCTTTGACCCTCCAGTACACAGAATTGGATTAATCATATTCCTTGGTTCATGACATATTCTCATCATTGGTCCATTTGTGGCTAGTTTGCTAGTTTTATTTAGTTGACTACTTATTTTTGTTCATTATATGTGTTCACAAACCCGCTGCTCCATCACAAACTAGCACCTTGACTATAACCAGTTATCTCCCTATTTGATCCTCTCTCCCTCCCATTCTCCCTTATTCCCTCTCATTCAAAGTAATCATCACAAAACCTTGTGTTTATCATTCTTTTTCTTTTTTGCATATGATTCTATTGCTGCTGTATGAACTCATGAACATATAGACTTCAATGTTATTTAGCTTTAACTTTATGAAAAAATATGCTATACATAATCTTCGGAGATTTATTTTTTCCTTTAATATTATATTGCTAAGATTCATTTATATTATTGTGTGTTTCTGTATCATTTAATCTTTACTACAACCTTGTAAAATTGGTGTTACTGTCCACATTTATGGAAGATGAAGTTGAGGCTCAGAGAAGTTGATTAATATGCCTAAGGACACACAGCTAGGAAGGGGCAGAGGCAAGATTCAAAGCTGGATCTCTTAACCAATATACTACACTGCCTTCTCAATTCTATTGCCAATTATCTATAGCCATATATCTATCTATACCTATTTGTATCCATATCCATTGCTGTACATATTTATATATAAGCATAAATGTCTCCAGGTAATAGAATACAAAATAATCAGTCAAGTTCATCTAATTATGCATTGTTATACCCTGATAGAGAAATATGAACACATGCCTATAACTTCAAGGGTCAAGTCCTCTAAAATTTAAGATATACAAGCAGGTAGTGTCTAAGGAAAAGCATCTGAAGTCAGAGTAGTGTATGTGTGTGTGTACGCACGCGCACATGCAGTTTCTGGAGAGTGTCTAAGAACAACATCCTTATTTTATTTAATCTCATATGCTAAAAGGGCAAATGCATGGGCATTGTTTAACTGAGTCCTTGCTCTGCACCTTATAACAGTATACCAGAGGCCATGGAAACTGAATCACCCTCTCAGGATGCCGTTACAGCCAAGCAGAATCTCATTAAAAATCAATTCCTCGGGTCCATAAAGCCAGTTTATTTTATCTTCCTGGAGTGCCTGCTGCTAGCAGTTACACAGTTCCATTGTGTGGCAGTCTTGTCTGTTAAGAACATTGCACAAAACGGCTATTTAAAGATTTTCCATTTTTATGTTAAACTTTATAATTTTACAGTAGTTTAAGTTTACAGGGTTTGCTTTTCAAGCTTAGGGTATCTTGTTACATGGGTTGGAAGTAGCATTGCCAGTCCTAACGTTCCACTAATTAAATATTTGCCTTTATAAACTAGATGTTGTCCAATGTGAATGTGCAGATTTAATTGGGCAGCAGGGCTCCTGAGCTAAGAAAGCCTGATTTGGCCAATTTCAGCAATTTCTCGTTCATTGCCACTTTCTGACTGTTGAATTGTGCCTAGAGCCTTCACTAGTAGTAACACAAAAATCAGCTAGGGAATTTGCTCTTTGCGATAACCCTAATTCAACTATCTCCAAATATCTAAGAAATCAATATCAGCCAAATTTTATAAATGGGGAGTTGAAAGCACATAGAGATTTAGTGACCTGTACAGGTCACCCTGAATGAGCAACACAGGCAGAAGAAATTGGAGAGGCTACTCTGGCCCCATCTGGAATCTTTTAACTCTTTTGACCCCCTTCAGCGGGCTTCAGGGCTCACTGATTTCAAAGATCAGTGACCTTTTTGGGATAGTGCTTGGCAGTGAAACAGAGAGGGTTGAATTCCTTAGATTTTGGCTACTGTGGTCCATGACGCAGTTTGAGGTTGTTTTTTAGAAGAGTCTGTGCTGTTAGTGAGGAGAGTAAGGAGGAATGGGGAATGGTGTATTGGGCTGGGATTGAAATAGGAAGATGTTTAAGTGATCTTAAAACACAGTCACCCAGTGTTCCTTCCCTACCATGTGTTGGAGACTAGCATAAGCATGTCATTACATTTTATTTTAAAGGTTAGAAGTTGACATTAGAAGGAAACAAATCCAAAACAATCCTCAACATAAGCTTTTTCAAATTCTCAGTGGAAAATAACAGGGTTATCCTCTGTTATGAACCCTTGCAATTTTGACAATTGTATTTCTCCTCAAGAAACCATCCCAGGCGGGTGCGGTGGCTCATGTCTGTAATCCCAGCACTTTGAGAAGCCAAGGTCGGCAGATTGCTGGAACTCAGGAGTTCAAGACCAGCTTGGGCAACATATTGAAACCCTGTCTCTACAAAAAATACAAAAATTAGCCAGGCATGGTGGTGAGCAGCTGTAGTCCTAGTTACTTTGGAGGTTGTGGTGGGAGAATCTCTTGAGCCTGGAAGGCGGAAGCTGCAGTGAGCCAAGATCACGCCATTGCACTCCAGCCTGCGTGACAGAGCATGACCTGGTCTCAAAAAACAAAAACCCTCACTTTACAGAGGAGACACAGAACATTAAATAACTTTTCCAGGTCACATACTTAGGTATTGGCAGAAAATGGACCATCACTCAGGATCACCACCTTCCAAGCCAGTGCTTCTCTCTGTCACCCCTCTGCCACTAAGAGCACCTTTAATAAGCCCTACACCAAATCGTCTTTGAATTTAGAGTCATTTTAGTCTGGGCTTGAAAACATAAAACTGAAATATTGCTACATTACTGTACAGTGCTAATGTTTGCTTAGGATGAGACTGGGCTAGGAGAATAAGATCTAGGGAGAACTCCAAATAAGAGCCCCCAGCCGGGTGCAGTGGCTCATACCTGTAATTCCAGCACTCTGGAAGGATGAGGTAGGAGGATCACTTGAGGTGAGGAGTTCAAGACCAGTCTGGCCAACATAGCAAAACCCCGTCTCTACTAAGAATACAAAAATTAGCCAAGCATGATGGTGTGCGCCTGTAATCCTAGCTACTCTGGAGGCTGAGGCAGAAGAATCACTTGAACCTGGGAGGCAGAGGTTGCAGTCAGCTGAGATTACCCCCAAGAATATGAAAAGGGATTCTCCAAGAGGGAGAAAGAGTTTTAAAGACTACTGAAGCTTTTAGAAAAATTATAGGTCCTTGGCTGGACACAGTGGCTCATGCTTGTAATCCTAGCACTCTTGGAGGCTGAGGTGGGTGGATCACTTGAGGTCAGGGGTTCGAGACTAGCCTGGCCAACGTGGTGAAACCCTGACTCTACTAAAATTACAAAAATTAGCTGGGTGTGGTGGCGTGTGCCTGTAATCTCAGCTACTCAGGAGGCCGAGGCAGGAGAGTTGCTTGAACCTGGGAGGCAGAGGTTGCAATGAGCTGAGATTGTGCCACTGAACTCCAGCCTAGGCAACAGAGTGAGACTCCATCTCCAAAAACAAATAAATAAATAAAAATTATAGGTTCAGAAAGTATGCAGTGATAAATAGCCCCTGAAGCTGCATAAAGCAAGAAGGTAAGAACATTTTTAAAAGCAAGGAACTTCTGAAGGTGCATAAAAAGTAAAGTGCATTGCAGGGAACCATAGGAAAATCATTCATGAGCCTCCGAATCAGTGGCTTGACCCGGCACTGAAACATGGATCTTGAGCAAAGACAGATGGAAACTTGTTTTACAAAGGACCACGAGAGGAATTGTCTCATAAGAATGTGTAGCTAGAAATGGCTTTATGTACCTGGTTCATCTATATGCCTGCTACTGCACCTATTTGTGTACATTTTATGCTAATAGAGGCCCTAAAACTGATGTAAGAATCTGTGTACACTAAAAAAAATTCTGATTCCCCGAACTTTGCTGAAACGGAGCCTAGGGAGGGAGATGAGGAGATGGGCATGGGTGATAGGGAACAAGAAACACAGTTTTTGAAGGAAAAGCAAAAACTTCATTCCTTGGGCGGGATGGTAGAGGGTGGGGTTGAAGGGAGTCTTCAACCACGCCAAGTCTAAACAGACTGGGAGGCTTTTATTTGGAACTCTCCTTTGGTAACGTTTTATCACAGCATGGTTTCCATTCTTGGCAGAGAAAAGGACCTGGAGGCTTCAGAACTGGCTCAGTCTTCACTCTGACAATACGTTCACAATAATGGAAGACATCTTTTCCCTATAACTTTGAAAAACATGAAAGCAGATATTGGCTCTGAGTATGTCTGATAGTCTAACTTTATTTCCTGTCAACAGAAATAACTGTGATTTATATGTGGTCATCAACTTCACACACTCACAGACAATTCAGATTGAGAGAGTACAGCGAGATGTAATGCTCAGAGCCGTGATGTATGCCTATCCAGCAAAGCTTCCCGGTCCAAGGAGACCTCAGGGACTGAGAAAGGCTCTTTAATATTCTCACTCTTCTGAGACTCTATACCCAAGTGCATCCTTCCAGTGAGGTATATTACATGGGCTTCAGACGAACTACATGTCATCTTTGATCTCTGAGCCCCTCATCTACCCTTCTTGTGAACCTAAAGGTTGGTTGGACTGAATCCAATAATTATAGTGAGATGCTGAAGGCTGAGGAGCTGATTTATGTTGGCATCCAGTACACTGTTTTATTCTTTTAGTATTCGTTTACATCAGAGGAGTGAGAGCATTTTAAAAATTACATTTTCTTCTCAGAATGGATTGATAGCGCAGACAGTGGAAATTGAGTGCATACACCTTTTCAGTTAATGCCATCTTATGTCATCTGGTTTTGAATTCAAAAGCATTTTTTTCCACCGTCCTGTTGTTATACTGTATAATTTATTGAATTTAAGATGTCTAGAATCATAAGATGCACCATTACTTTATGTACCACTAAGAAAGAAAATGCTGCCAATTAAAATATCATCTAATAATTTTTCACATTTAAGGTTTTTGTACTTTATCCTTATTAAAAGGGTTCTTTTATATTTGTTTAGATAGATTTTTCTTATGTATCATGCTTCTGCTGACATGACAAGAAAAATATATTTAAAATAAACTAAGGTTTATTTTGGCTAAGATTTTCCTAAAATTCCTTCATGTTCAGAGTCCAACTCTTCAGAATCCCTTAGAGACCGAATCTTCAATGTCTATGTTATCGTACACAATGCAGTGTTTTACCCCAAAATATGACAATACTGCACAATGACAACTACATCCTGACCATTACCTGACTGACAGCGAGTCTAAGTGCCAGCAATTGTAAAATGCCATGGATTGTGAGAAGCCAAGACTTTGAGATACATCCTGATTTTAGAAATGTTAAAATGTAGGGGGGAAAGTGCAGCTTAGACTGGAAGAAATATTTGTTTTGGTATTAAAGACTGGTACCAGATTCACTTACACACAATTTAAAAATAGTTTACAAAAATTTGTATTTTTGGCCGGGTGCGATGGCTCACACCTGTAACCCCAGCACTTTGAGGGGCCGAGGCGGGTGGATCACCTGAGGTCAGGAGTTCGAAACCAGCCTGGCCAACATGGTGAAACCCCGGCTCTACTAAAAACACAAAAAAATTTAGGTGGGCATGGTGGCGCATGCCTGTAATCCCAGCTACTTGGGAGATGAGGCAGAAGACTTGCTTGAACCCAGGAGGTGGAGGTTACAGAGAGCCGAGATCTTACCATTGCACTCCAACCTAGGTGACAGGGCAAGACTCTGCCCCCCACCAAAAAAATTTATTTCTTAGGTTCAATATCAACCTCAGAAAAGTAGGAAAAGTGTAAATCATTCCCACCTGAAGCTTTTTGCTTTGATTGAATGACTGTTCCAGGATAAGCAATTCAAAGCAATTCATAGAATGCTAACTGGGCATACTTAATTTCGCTTCTAGAAATACTCTGGAGGCTTTCTGCTCCAGAAAGAAGTGACTATTGTGAGTGTATCAGTCAGTCCATTAAGCTGTGAGTCAGTTTCATACAGTTCCTGGGAAAGGCATCTGCCAATATTTATCGGTCTTCCGCTTAAAAAGAAAAACACAGTTTCAAAAATAAAAAGACATATTCTTTGTATTTGGCAAAGGCATTTGGTGGCAAGAAGAAAAGTGGCAGTCTTTTCCATTTTTTGTGCCTGTGCTTATGACAAAGTAAATGACGTGTACTTTTCCAACGTTAGAGCCAAGAATTTTTTCTTTATGACATAGTTGTAAAACTAACACATTTGTGAAAAAGTTTTTTTGGAGAAAAAAGGGAAATTTGTAGTAACCACTAGAATTATATTGCAGAAAATATTGTTATTTGAATAAAAATTAAATTTTTTGATCACTTAATCGGAATGTATAGAAAGTCACAGAATCATCATAAAATTTATAAACATCCAAACTTTATTTACTCTCAGGAAATTTAATTAATTAATTAATTAATTTTTATCTAAGTTTTAAGTTCAGGGGTGCACGTGCAGGTTTGTTACACAGGTAAACTCACTTTATGGGGGTTTGTTGTACAGATTATTTCATCACCCAGGTATTAAGCCTAGTACCCATTAGTTATTTTTCCTGATCTTCTCACTCCTCCCACCCTCACCCTCTGATGGGCCCCAGTGTGTATTGTTACCCTCTATGCATCCATGTGTTCTCATCCTTTAGCTTTCACTTATAAGTGAGAACGTACACTATTTGGTTTTCTGAGGAGCTTTAATTTTTTTAGCTACTATTTCACATGCATGTATACAATCGCTTAAGAGCAGACTTTTTTTTTTGGCTGTTATTTGCATTAGACCCAAAGGTAATTAAATGCTAGTGATTCTGTCTATGTCCAGTGGAGGGCAGTAGGGCACATCTTTAGAAACGGGATTTTCATTACAGATTGGACCGACATCAGCCTGAGAAATCATACACTGCTTTCCGTGTCTCTGCAGTCAGGCTCCGGCCACAGGCCCCGTCAGGGGCAGCAACGCCACGGCGAGGTGACTTCAGGGGGCCAGGTGGCAAGAGTTGAATCTTTTTCTCAGTTCTGTAGAACGTCCTTCCCCAGCCCCCCCGGTGTACAGCACAGGAAAAATGCAAGACTCTATGACATGCAAAGGGGCTGGCACTGAGCCTACTGCTTGGCCGCTGAGTTTACCTTTGGTAGTAAATTTGAGGAAATGTGGCTAAAATGTACTTATTCCCTTCCCAAGATTTCTGTCTTGGGGTTAATTTCTACTTAGATTGCATGGCCTCCCGCTTTCTGCTCTGATGAAAGACAATGAGGTTGGGCACGGTGGCTCACACCTGTAATCCCAGCACTTTGGGAGGCCAAGACAGGAGGATCACTTGAGGCCAGGGATTCGAGACCAGCTCGGCCAATGTAGTAAGACCCTTGTCTCCACAAACATTTTTTAAAAAGAAAAAAGACAATGAGAAGATGTCATGGCTTTGGTGCTATGGGTATCCAGTAATACAAAAGCCATCTCTCCACACTAGCAGTGGCCAGGGTTTTGCCTCCTTCATACGGTGTCTATACTCATCAAAACTGCAAGGGGACTTACCTGCAGGGGTGCCTGTGTTCTTCTGAACTTTTCATTAAAATGAAGTGCACTGGGCAGTAGTCCACCTAATGTCATTTTTGTTTTTCAACTTAAAGAAAACACATTTTAAAATTATCCACATTTCTTAATGAGGTCGCAAATGCTTAGGAATGAATTATTCTAACCTTGTGCATTACTTGAGTCCATAGAAGCACTGGATGCAACACAGAAAAAAGTAGATTCTAAAGGTATCATGATGTGATGGCTTACACCTGTAATTCTAGCACTTAGGGAGACTGAGGAGGGAGGACTGCATAAGGAGTTGAAGGCCAATGAGGCCCACATAGCAAGACCCTGTCTCTACAAAAAAAAATTTAAAAATTAGCTGGGTGTAATGTCACATGGCTGTAGTTCATGCTACTCGGGAGGCTGAGGTGGGAGGATCACTTGGGCCCAGGAGGTCATGGCTGCAGTGAGCTGTGATTGCATCACCGCACTGCAGCCTGGGTGGCAAAGTAAGACTCTGTCTCAAAAAACAAAAACACAAACAAGTGAAGGTGTCATGAAAGTGTAAGTCTTAGACTCCCTGCCCACATTTTCATCAGCACAGAGTAAATCCCCCAGACTGTTATTATTTTATCAGTGCTAAAGTGTGTATAACAATGTATGCACAACTTAAGGAATAATAGCAAGATGGACACTAGTGTACCCACCTCCCACAGTATACCAGTACTTTGATACACCTGTTTGCTCTCCCTGCCGCCATTCACCCCTTCTCTCCCAGGGGTAACCACTCTCCTAAATCGTTATCTTTTCTGTGTTTTTCATTATAGTATGAATTTCTCTCTATGCTGTTCCATTGGTCTACTTGTCTACCCCACACTAAAATCAACCTGTCCAAGTCACTGAAGCTTTCCAATTAAGTCTTCACTTCTGGTAGGTCAAGTGAAATCCCCCTCCACCTTCTCACACCTTCAACTCCAGTTCTTTTTCAGGGCTGTCTTGACTGTTCTTGTTCCTTCACAGATTAGTCTTAACATTCATGATTAATCATTATTTGCATAAAAACTAAAAGAAAATTAGAGGATGAGAAGTTGACTCCTTTAGCGAGCGTCTCAGTCGCCCAACCTGGTTTAAATTCTGGCTCTCCTTACTACCTGTGCTTCCTTAGACTAGTAATTTAACCTCTCTGAAGTTGGCTTCCTCATCTGTGAAATGCAGTTAATATTAGCACCTACTTCATAGGATTGTTGTGAGGAATACAATGTGATAGGCAAAGCACTTAGAACATTGCCTGGAAAGTGCTCAACAAATGGCAGCTATTTGTTTTGTCATTGCTGACTTGAATAGCCAGGGAGCTTCTGAAGTCACACTGCCCTCAGCTGGAATCCTGGCTGTCCCCAACCAGCCAGCTGCATAACACTGGACCAGTTTCTTTCTCCAAACCTCTGTTTCTGAATTTGCATAATGGGGATAATATTAGGGATGTTTAAAGATGACGTGAGAAAACCAAGGGAAATCACTTAGTGTGATGTCTGGTAAGCTATATGTGCTCAACACAATTTTAAGTAGATTTCTTTCTTCCTCTTCCTCTTCCTCCTCTTCTCCTTCTCCTTCTCCTTCTCCTTCTCCTTCTCCTTCTCCTTCTCCTTCT